>NC_080585.1:48653488-48958254 GCF_029962835.1 Magnolia sinica | reverse complement strand
AGCTTTCTATAAGCTCATGCACGATTAATGTGTGTAGGTGACGTCAGGATGCAGCCGTAGCTTCACCGTAGTAGGAGAGTGCAGTCGAGCTTCAGGAGTTTCCGTTATCATTACTTTATATTTCCCTTCTTCATATGCATTGTACTTTAAAGTTTTTTTTATCATAGTGGATTTTGTGATGGTGTTCTTGTGGTTATTGTTCATGGGTTATGCTTATGGTTATGCTCATTACGAATCAAAATCATGTTAGAAATCCTCCTTGTAGAACCCATTATCGGAACCTGGTGTATGGGTGCCAACAGCCGAGAATGGGGTACTATAGAGGCTGTTGGTGCCAGATTCGATAATCAGAAATTTTATGAGCCCGGTTTTCGAGTTTGGGGCATGACAGAAGTTGTATCAGAGCATAACTTGGGAATAACTGAGAACAACATCACATGTTTGCTATGAGTTTAAGATGATTATGTTCTGAGTGCGTAACCTTCTGATTTAGTTCCCTAACGTGCGTGTATTCGAGAGATTCTCAAGGTTGATTGACGTCCTTATTCCTTCCTGTAGGACATGCCGCCTAGGAGAGTGACCTGAGGGACTCTCGCTCCACCACCTGAGGCTCCCGCTTCACCACCTACGACTCCCATTTCACCCCAGACATCCCTACTCCCCAACCTGAGGATGTCGTTCCTCTACTTGAGACCAGTGCGAATCCGACCGTACATATGAGTGCCTCCCAGTTAAGCAGATGTTGCAGGCTATGACGGCTGTGCTTCAAGGATAGGGCAGGCACCGAGTTGTCTCACTAGCACAGGTAGAGAAGGAGCACGTGAGCGCCCTTCTTTGAGAGTTCCGACAGCTTGATCTCTCGCATTTTCAGGGCGAGATAAATTCGACTGCAGCCGAGAGATGACGCTCCGATGTGGAGAAGATTTTTGATACTATAGCGTGTACAACCCAACAACGGGTCCGGTTGACTGTATTTCTTCTCCAGGGTGAGGCCGAGTACTGGTGGACCTCCGTTACTCGTGTTGTAGGACCAGATTTTGTCTGGACATGGGAGGATTTTGTAGATCGATTCGAGTAGCAATACTTTCCGACCACATTCGTTGTCAGAGAGCGTTAGGGTTCGAGACTCTGGTGTAGGGGGACATGTCCATGGCACAGTATACCGCCTGTTTTGTGGCGCTATTGAGGTTCGCACCGTATTTAGTTGATGACGAGGGGCGGAAGGCCCGCCGTTTCGAGAACAACTTACGTTACGGTCTTCGAGGCCGTGTTATTAGGCATGAGCCCCTGAATTTTCAGGTGGTAGTGCGGAGGGCTCAAATTTATGAGATTAAGTGAGCCGGCACATAAAGCGATCGAGATCAGAGGAGAGGTCGGAAGATGTAGGCCCCCTCCAGTAGCTCCCAGCAGAATCGACTGCCACAGAGGTACACGAGCCACCCATCTGCTAGATCACCAGCAGCACTATTGACACCTCCAACATCACCCCAGCAATCATTTACAGGGACTTATTTTGGATGTGGTGGGACAGGTCACCGGGTGTATGAGTGCCCCCGCCCTCATCTACAGCAGCCGAGAGGGCCACAGCAGCCTCCAGCGCAACAGCGACCGTAGCCACCTTAGCCACCGAGGCCTCAACAGTAGCAGAGACAGCAGTACAGGCCGCCGCAGAGGCAGCAGCGGCAGCAGGGACCTCAGAGGGGATAGACACCTCCCCAGACAGCTCAGGCTAGGTTCTCGTGGCTCAGTAGGATCCACAGTCCTCTAGAGGGGTCATCGAGGGTATACTCCCAATCTCTGCATACATTGCCCACGTGTTATTTAATTCCGGTGCATCACATTCGTTCATGTCTGAGGATTTTTATCATTCGACTGGATTACAGACAGAGTCTACTCGCGAGAGGTTGATCGTATCGATGCCCTTGGAGAAGACCACACTGTTAGGTCGTTTCTGTTGGTCTTGCCCAGTTCTGGTTGGTGATATCTTTTTGCCTGCTAATTTATTTGTGTTGCTGATGTCAGATTTCGGCATCATCCTGGGCATGGATTGGCTTGCTAAGTACCACGCCGTGTTAGACTGTTCAGCGAGGACAGTCACGTTCTCCGTACCGGGCTTGCCGCAGTTTCAGTTCATTACCGAGCCCAGAGGAGAGTCATTGTCTTATCTCATGTCCTGCGCAGTTGAGGAGCCCGTCGCCTTGTGTATCGACCAGTTGCCGGTGATCTGCGATTTTCCTGACGTGTTTCAGGAGATTCTGGGATTGCCACTGCACCCACACATTGAGTTCCAGATCGATCTTGTGCCCGGTACCGCGCCTATCTCGAAGGCCCCGTATCGTATGGCACCGATGGAGTTGAGGGAGTTGTAGCGTCAGTTGGATGAGTTGCGTGAGTTGGGATTCAATAGTCCGAGTAGTTTGCCTTGCGGAGCACTGATACTCTTCGTCAGGAAGAAGGATGGCTCGTTGAGACTCTATGTGGATTATCGCAAGCTCAACCGGGTCACGATCAAGAACAAGTACCCGCTCCTAATGATAAATGACTTATTTGATCAGCTGCAGGGTGCACAGTACTTTTCAAAGATTAACTTGCATTCCAGTTATCATCAGATTCGGGTCCGAGAGGAGGACATCCCGAAGATGACTTTCAGGACGCGTTATGGTCATTTTGAGTTTCAGGTCATGTCTTTCGGACTGACCAATGCACCCGCAGTATTTATACAGTTGATGAACGAGGTCTTCTGTTCATATCTCAATCAGTTTATTGTGATATTCATCGACGACATTCTGATCTGTTCGAGGACCAGTGAGGAGCATGTGCATCATTTGGAGATTACACTACAGACCCTCCGTGCCCACCAGCTGTATGCAAAGCTGGAGAAGTGCAAGTTCTGGCAAAAGGAGGTAAAGTTCCTTGGTCACGTGGTGATGAGGGAGGGTATCGCAGTGAACCCCTCGAAGGTTGAGGCAGTATATCAGTGGGACCAGCCCACAACTACATCTGAGATCAGCAGTTTTCTTCGTTTAGCAGATTACTACCGGCATGTCATTGAGGGCTTCTCCCATATCGCAGCCTCGTTGACTAGGTTGACTCGGAAGGGCGCAGAGTTTGTTTGGAGCGACACCTATGAGAGAGCATTTATGGAGCTGAAGGACCGCCTCACGTCTGCTCCTGTCCTCACTCTTCCCTCTAGGAGTGATGGATTTGTTGTATTTACCGATGCTTCACGTATTGGCTTGGGTGTTGTCTTGATGCAGCACGGGAGACCAGTAGCTTATGCGTCTCACCAGCTCAAGGTCCATGAGCTGAACTACCCCACACATGATTTGGAGCTGGCAACAGTCGTATTCGCACTGAAGGTGTGGAGACACTATCTTTATGGGGTTAGCTTCGAGCTCTTCTCCGACTATAAGAGCTTGAAGTACCTATTCTCTTAGTCTGAGCTGAACATGAGGCAGAGGCGTTAGACGGAGTTCCTTAAGGACTATGATTTTGATCTCCAGTACCACCCAGGCAAGGTGAATGTGGTGGCCGATGCCCTCAGCCGTCAACCACGAGGCCTGGTGGCACACATGATGATTCAGGAGTAGATGATGCTCGAGGATATAGCAGAGTATGACTTCAATTTTGGTCTGCAGTCTTCTATCGTTCAGCTATCGAGCCTATCAATTCAACCCTCTCTTGTCCCTAGGGTGATCGAGGCTCAACAGACAGACGAGTCATTACAGATTACCGAGCAGAGGCAGCATCTGAGAGTAAGACAGATTGGCAGATTGGTTTTGATGGTGGACTTTACTTCAGAGGCCGATTGTGTATCCCAGATATTCCTGAGTTGCGCAGAAATCTTAAGACCGAGGCACATCGATCGCGATTTTCTATCCACCCTGGCTCGATGAAGATGTATCGTGATATGAGGAGATAATATTTTTGGGCGGGGATAAAGTGCCAGATCGACAGTTTTGTGGCCGAGTGTGACACATGCCAAGTGTCAAGGCTAATCATCAGAGACCCCCTGGTCCATTGCAACCATTGAGTGTCCCGATGTGGAAGTGGGAGCACGTATCGACAGATTTCATTATGGGCTTGCCGAGGACTTGGCGCAGTCATGATGTCATCTGGGTTGTCTTGGACTATCTGACGAAGTCGGCACATTTTCTTGCGATTCGTGAGACTTGGCATGTGAACCAGCTCGCCAATCTATTTGTTGATGAGATCATGAGATTGCACGGTGTTCCTATCTAGATCATCTCAGACCGAGACCTAAAGTTCACAACTTAGTTTTGGGGGAGCTTTCAGAGAGCGATGGGCACTGATTTGCAGCTCAGCATCGCGTATCATCCGTAGACCGATGGCCAAACCGAGAGGGTCAACCAGATCATTGAGGATATGCTTCGGGCCTGTGCGATTGATTTCGAGGGTAGCTGAGATGAGCATCTACGATTGGCTAAGTTTGCATACAACAATATCTATCAAGTGACCATTGGCATGGCTCCTTTTGAGGCATTATATGATAGACCGTGCAGATCTTTAAGTTGTTGGACCAAGGTCAGAGAGCGGTGTCTCTTATGTCACGAGCTTGTGCAGCAGATGTCAGAGGCCATCGATATCATCAGGCAGAGGATGCGCACAGATCAGAGCCGGCAGAAGAGTTTTGCTGACCATCGACGTCGTCCATTAGAGTTTGCAGTAAGGGATAGTGTATCTCAAGGTCTCGCCCATGAAGGGCATGGTTCAATTTGGAGCGAAGGACAAGCTTGCTCCGAGATTTATGGGACCTTTCGAGATGACTGGGCGTGTTAGCGCCGTAGCCTATCGGCTTGCCTTGCCATCTCAGTTGTCCGACGTCCACAATATTTTCCATGTCTCTATGCTGGGAAAGTGTGGGTTAAACATCGTTCCTGTTATTGATTGGCAGCCGTTGGAGGTTCGTGAGGATGCTTCTTATATTGAGCAGCCAGTTCATATTCTCGATCGGAAGGAGCAGGTCCTCCGGACCAAGGTCATTCCCTTGGTGAGGTTCGGTGGGGTCACCATTCTGTTAATGAGGCATCTTGGGAGAGCGAGGCTGAGATTCGGGAGCGGTATCCCCATCTCTTTGATGATTGATTATATGTTATATCTTTTATGCTATCTCTGATTTTATATGAAGATGCTTTATTTCCTCTTCTATTATGAGTTATGTCTAGTTGCGATGATTGTGTAAATTTTGAGGATGAATTTTTTTACTTTGAGGGGAGAGTTGTAAGGCTCGTATCATAGTTCGTACTATTCCGTAGGCTTCCACGGTCCTTACTGTCGAATTTCGGGAACCCTCGACCTGTATCCGACATTTGCACGTGATCCTAAGCCGAATTCTGTATATCAGAGTCAACTCAACTTGAAACTTGTACCCCTGCGACTGCGCCATCACTGTGGTTCCAATGTCATGACTCGCGTACTGATCCGATACCCAGGCTAGGAGATGTGGGCCCGTGTTTACCTCGAGGAAAAACACCATGCATTGCGAATTCCAAGAGAATCTCTACAACATGTTTCATCAATCAATTAATCAATTAATCAATCAATCAATCAGGTCAAGTACACACCATACCACAAGTACAAGCAACCCATCCCTTTCCCATTCCCAAAGTCAACTCTCTCTCTCTCTTTTCACCAATCCCCTTCTTACAACTCCATCACTCCACCCATCACCCATCACTCCATCCCTTATCATTCCATCACTTCTCTCTCTCCCTCATTTCTCAAAACAATCTCCCAAGCAACAAAATTCCAAATGTCCAAGCTTTCTCCTAAATTCAAGTGTGACCCACTTTCCCACTCACTCATCTCCCATCTCAACCATTCATTCATCATCTACCTCCATTAAAATTGAAGGCAAGGAGCATAGGAGTCCAATGAGCTAAAGAAGGAGGCCAATAAGTGGGTGATCCACAGTTGATTTCAATTTTAGGGCCCACTTATTATGGGATCCACATTGATGTATGCAATGTAGAGAGGGGCCCATAATGGTGGGGTCCCTCTATCTCACTGTTTCTCTCTCTCTCTCTCTCTCTCTCTCTCTCTCTCTCTCTCTTCCTCTATCTCTTGTATGGATGGTGTGTGTGTGTGGTCCACCATGAAGTATGTATTTTATCCATGCCGTCCACCAAGTGGCCCTCATGGCAGTCCATTTGGACGGGCCCAAAGGAAGTAAAACACAAATATCAGGTTGATCCAAAAGCGTGGCCCACCTGACGTGGGGCCACTATGTTGCGTAGGGTGGTCCAAACCGTCCATTATTGTGGGGCCTACTAGGTTGGGTGAACCCCTTTTATCTAGGCCGTCCAGCGTCCCTAAACCCTTAATGCTGCCACTTGCCTTAATTCACACACACACACGTGTATATATATAATGCATATAATATGTATATACTATATAATATGATATATTATATATTATATAAATTTTATGGTGGGCCACTATGTGGACCGCACCATGATGTATGGTTATATCAGCACCGTCCAGTTGCTGGACGGTGCAGCAGGCACGTTATCCAAGCCGTCCATCCACATGTCGTGCCTCATGCGCCCCACCTTGATGTATTGTTCAATCCACACCGTCCATCCATTTTTTTACTGATGGAGCCCATCATGATGTAAACCATGCCGTCCATCCACCTGACGTGCATACAGCCCCACCATGATGCATGTGTTATATCTCTACCATCCATCCATCCTGACCGTCCATCAATTGGCGTGCCATGCCAGGTACAGCCCCCCACCATGATGCATGTGTTGTATTGCAACCGTCCATTTAATTGGGCCACCTCATATCACGGCTTGAGACTAAAAATAAGACAGATCCAATATTAAGTGGACCACGCTGCAAAAGATAGTGGATGAACATCCACCATTAAAATAAAAAAAAACCCGTTGGGATTACAGGGTCTTGGACCAATATGATATTTATTTTTCCCATATATCCAAGTCTTTGTGACCTTATGCATAGGCTGGATGGAAAATAAATACTATGGTGGGCCCACTAAAAATTAAATTGTGGAAATCATTACCACCACTGTCATTTATGGTAAGGTCCAGATGATCCTTTGGATATGATTCATTTTTTTTAATGCTCTACAATGATCTCTATCAATGGATGTATAGTGTATTCGACTCAGCCTATTCGACTCGGCCCATTCAACTCGGCCCATTCGACTTGGCCCAATTGATTCTGCCCATTTGAATCGACCCATTCGATCGGCCCCTTTGATTCGGCCCTTTTGATTCGACCCATTTGATGTAGCCCATTTGATGCATGATTGACCCATTGGAGCGGCCCACATGATGTGGCCCACTTGAGGTATATGAGGCCCAATGAGACGTATGTGAGGCCTTTGTGTGGGCCGACTGTGATGTATATGAGGCCCATTGCGATGTGAGATTCCACCATGATGTATGTAATGATGCTTTAGCGGCCATGCCTTGGGAGCAATGATGGTTTGACGTCCACATTGTAAGAGCAATGATGGTTAAATGTCCGTATTGTAACTCTCCCTAGGCCCCATTAATAGGCCCATACTTGTAGTGTGTAGGCCGTCTAGGCCCCTCTTCGTTATGAACAGAATCCATCACCATATAACATGTTTAGTATAGTTCTGTGATTCATGCTCATACGCATCATATATATGTTTGATATGAGGAGTGACTGATCATAGCATATGCCTTTGGGCAGATTGTTTATGGGCTCCCTGATAGGCGGAGTTGCCCTTCATGAGCGCGCGATATGCACAGGATTGTTACATGACTAGTAGTGTGATTCATGCACTTCGCATTTCTATGACATGATTACTATACGCTCTAGCGACATCAGGGCTATGACCTCCACAGGCACATCATAGATGGCAGGATTTGATATAAAAAATATTGTTACTAGCATAGGGGCACCATAGATGTCTTTGGGTGAAAATTTCTAAACCCGATGGTACCAGAGGATGACTCCAACGTCGAGACCGAGTGGAAACATGAGCACCCGAGTGCCGAATACTAGGAGGTCATGTCTCCCACTGTATCGTGGTCAGTTGAAAAGGGGTGTGACTTTACTCACCTGAGGGTAAAGGCATTGTTAGGCAAAGTTTGACCAGCTTGTGAATGGGTCCGCTATCGACATGCCAGATAGGTATTGGTAGACTATTGGCCAGGTGGATAGTGAGGTTTCTTACGCTCACTTGGACTGCGCGCCTGGGAAAGGGGCAGTGCCATTTAGAGTGTACTAAACCTCGGTGATTATCCAGAGTGAGAACCATATTGATATTTGATGCTCTAGTGAGGAGCTGCATTGATATGTCGATGAGGATTGGCATGCGTGAGTTGCATTTCGCATGGCATGACCTTGATATGGCCCATAACATTCATGTTTTACACTGCATAGCCTTGGTACGGTTGATTGCATTCATGTACTTATCAGCATGATTCCACATTACTCTGTCATTACATTCTGAGCACGCCCATATTGCGCACACACTTACACCACCCTTTAAGATTTTTAAAAGCTCATGCACGATTGATGCGTGTAGGTGACGCTAGGACGCAGCCATAACTTCGCCGTAGTAGGAGCGTGCAGTCGGGCTTTAGGAGTTTCCATTATCATTACTTTGTATTTCCCTTCATATGCATTGTACTTTAAAGTTTTTTTTTATCATAATGGATTTATTGATGGTGTTCTTGTGGTTATTGTTCGTGAGTTATGCTTATGGTTATGCTCATTACGAATCAAAATCAAGTTAGAAATCCTCCTTGTAGAATCCCAGGATCGAAACTTGATGTAAGGTGCAAGGAGCTGAGAATGGGGTACCACGGAGGCTGTCGGCGCCAGATTCAGCAATTGAGAATTTTGTGAGCCCGGTGTCCGAGTTTGGGGCGTGATAAGATTGATGGAGCAGCTTGGGTGTGATTAGAGTAGCCTCCAAGACCTCAGCCCGGTATCCAACGACCTCGCCTTGGCAATCCAATTGCACTCCGAATTGCCCAAGTCAAAGAGATACTTCGGTGGAACTATCTGAAGCCACTACAGTCAGAGATAATAAGACTATAGAAATATATAAGCTAAAGCGAAAAAGTCAGTTCAGTTATACTTAACCTGGATGAGAAAAATGGGTCAGAACCCGAGCTTATATCCTAAAAGCAGCTAGAGTCTCCCAATCCCCGGACGCCCAGAATCACTTGCTCTTCCAGTTCTTGTTCAAGGTTGGGGTGTCTGTAATCCTGGCCTTGCCCGTCTTCACCCAAGCCAAAAAGCAATACCAACCCTCGTGACGAGGGATGGACTTCATTTGGTATAGGTGGAGAAATTCATTCGCGGTCAAGTTAGACTGGCCGAGCTAGAACCATAGAATAAATGACCCCACTAGGGCTCTCCAAGCATTCGATATTATCTGCTTAGGAGCCAACCCAAAGCGCAGAAGAAACTTCCTAATTATTGGATGGAGAGGGATTCTCAAGCCGCACTATAGGGTGACCAGAAACATGACTACCTCACTCTCCGTGGGCTCACTTAGAATTTCACCAAGTGCGGGAGCTTAGAGCATCACCGAGTTTGGAATGTGGTACTCTGACCCGATCTACACCAGGTCGGATTCTGTCAGCGTTGACCCTATCGGCCTAGTTTCTTCTAACTCTACCGAAGACTGATTGACTTTCTCCCTTGTTGGGGCAGACCCCTCAGCATCCATTGGTCGCTAGGCCAAGGAAATCCTTGCCACTCATCATCACGAGCAGAGATGGTAGGTTTTTTAGCAAGTCCCAATCCTCCGGTACCCCGTTGTGTTGGATCGTACCCGATTCGACGGGTGCGACATTATTGGCCAAGGTTATGATCGAAAATCAAGGGTGCAAAAGAAAAATGAAAAAGGGAGGGAAGATGGGAGAGATGAAGCTCATCGAAGAAGGAGAAGGAGCCCTTTGCAGATCGCTAGAAATCTCCAAAGACTGAGAGAAGCAGAGAGAGAGGCAGAGAGACGATAGAACAAATGGGCATAACGATGCTAGGGCATCCCCTTTTATTGCAGACTTGTCCGTACATCATTTAATGCTCACACTTATTGCGACAGCCAAAACGGCTCCTCGACGCCTGCACTCGGACACGTGGAGCTCTTCCACTCGCTGGTCGACCCAACTTTCTAGAAGATGTCATGCGTCAGCGCCCCATAAGCTGAGGACCGAACAGGCGCCCTGACAGCACACGTGACCTCGAGCCACGACATGCTACCTCAAGCTTCTCATGCCGTGATTGCAGATATGCCCAAATTCCCATGCACACTGCCTTATCTAACATTGATGGTGTGCAGGTTCGACGCCCCAAACGCAAGAGAGTCCGACCTCACCAATACCGACTTACTTCCTAAGCCTGTTGCGCAAGCTCGGAAGTAGGGGGCTTCTATTATGGGTAAAAATAGACTGACCAATAAGATAAGGTCAAGTTGGACACTTGCGTTACAATGTGAGCTCAGCCAACACCGGTTATAACTATGGAGCCACCAAACGGCCAGAAAGCAATAACACCCTACTAAGGAAACGGTCTATCCCTCGAGCTCGGTCGCCAGAATATGAAGCACCTACACTTCCATCAGACATCGAGCCCTTCCATGGTCCTAAACATTTCTGAGCTGCCAATCGGATCATTTCTTGAAAACAACTCCTATCCCATGCGATGGGATGAAAAGGATGGTCAACCCGAATTCCGCCTACATTTCGCTAAAGAAAAGAGCTCGGCCCCCGTGCTCTAACAAAGGCAGGTCAGCAGGTTGACCATCAGCTTGATACCGAGGGAAAACTTGACCATGGTCCACAAGAGAATTTAGGTCGGCAAGCCACTCTCAGAAGCATCCATATTGGTCACCTCGGTCTCCTGTTACGTACTTCTACTAGTTCGGACCCGGTACCGACTGTCCAAATCTTACTAAACTTACTCATTTGAGATTCTGGCCAAGAATTTAGGGAGATGACTACAACACTGGTCAGTCCGAGATCTTCAGCGAAGATCTCAGAAGATCATTACGATACTCCAAAGATCCGAACATCTCTACAATAAGTCCCTGCTAAATAGGGAGATCTCCATTCACGCCAACACCTTCTCTCACCTATAAATAAGCATCCCTAGTGGTGAAAGGTACGTACAATCTAAGCCTAAAAACTTTACTCTCTACCAGACCCAGATTCCTTACCTGACTTAGGCATCGAAGAGCCCCTGCTATAGCTAGGGTCTCATTTTGTCTTCTATGTGTGCAGGTATCCTAAGGTCCAAGAAGGGTTAACCAAATTTCTGCATCAACAATGATAAAGGATTTGAAATATTCAATCCCTCATCCAAGAAGATCGTTATCGCTTGGACAGCTTGGGTCATTGAAACAAATATAAATCAAGTGGCTAGAGTGCCTATGTATCCTATTGCAACATGTGGGAATGTATGTGTTCTGTTGGGGAAAAATATGACAAGTCCGATAAGTCGGATTATATAAAAATGACATGGCTCGGACTCACTAGGCACTAAGCCTGACCGAGGCATACATGTCTAGTGCTATAAGGCGAGACCTCTAAGGAGGCCGAAGCACCTTAAGGATCCCTAAGGGGATTCCCAGGGACCAATCCATGCCGACTCATCTCATGGGTTAGCCATCATTCAGGCATAAGTCGACCAAGCTTTGGCCCAACCTCAGTCCGACCTACCTTTTAAGTCGGCCAATAGGGCAACCATCAACCAACAATAAGTCGATTATGGATCAACCGCATCTAACTAAGAGTAAGACAAACAGCAGAGAAAGAGAGTTGACCGATGCCCGAGATCGACGATGCTTCAGGGTCGGCCAATGGCTTGCCGAGCCACTTATTATCAGCTAGAGGCTTATCATCAAATCTCGACCTAAGCCTAGCCAAGAATTGGTCAAGAGCTGGCCCATATTAAAAATCTTCCTCCGAGATCTTTGGAAGATAATCGCCAATCCCGAGAATCCAAGGAATCGAGGATCTCAAGATCGTCTAAGATATTGATCTATCCCATTTACGGAAGATCCCAAAGTTACATGGAATTGCTTTTCCTTTATAAGTAAGAAACACCTAATGGTGAAAAGTACACACATATTCTCACCCCTAAGCTATTATCATACTCTTAGACCCAGAATTCAAGTCTGACTTAGGCATCAGAGGGTCCCCTGTATAAGTCAGGGTCTCCTTTGTCCTCTTCTTATGCAAGTGTCCGAGTAACGGAAAGGGGGTGAGCAAAAAATAACATCAACAGTTTGGCACCGTCTATGGGAACGACATTGTAAGTTATTTTCGCTCTACCAAGGACACTGCACAACCTGTCATGGCGAGAGGGAAAAAGAAAGTTCCAACCCCTTCTAAGGTGACTCCAATTGCAACCCTACTAGCAGCCGGTCAATCCCCATGACCTGCGAACCAGCCAGCACAACCGGAGACTTGTCAGGGCTCTCCAACCCACCAAGCAACTTCTGGTTCGACTAGGCATACTCAGCGGAACCAGGGGAATGGCGGGCGTGATGCTTGGGAAAGAGACATCAAATCCGACCTAGATTACATGAGGCAGATGTTGGAATAGATGCAGTCTTGGCAAGCACAAGAACCTTATCGAAGGGAAGGACGGTCGACCAGCGTTCGCCAATCCGACCTACAGTCTTCTGCCCCACGAGCATTTCCTTAGCTAAGCCAATGTCAAGACCCGGTTGAGCTGGCCCCGACTCATGTTTCAGGGACTGTCCCCTTGCCCACTTTCGACCTTCGCCACGAGATAGATCGGAGGAGGCGCAACCGACCCCCGGCCGGGGAAACTGCGAAGAGCGAGGAACCTTGGAAGATTGAGATCCAAAACCTAAAGAAACAGATTGCAGATATGAAGCAAAATCAATCAATGAACCCTTCCGGAAAAGAGGAGGCAGAATCTCCATTCGTAGCTGACGTACTGCGTGCTCGGTTACTAGAAAGGTTCCACCTACCGCAGATCGTGCTCTACACCAGAAAGGCTGACCCAACTGAGCATGTAGAATCCTTCCAGACCTACATGGAGTTGGACGATGCCTCAGATGCAGTCATGTGCCGAGCTTTTTCACGTACTCTATCCAACGCTGTCAAGCTCTGGTTCAAACAATTAAAACCGAAGTCCATCAATTCGTTTGCCGAACTCAGTAATGCGTTCGACATGAACTTCATCGGGGGAAAGAAAAAACTTAAAGCATCAGCACATTTGAACAACATAGTTTAGAAATAAGGGGAACTCCTTAAGGATTACATTAGATGCTTCAATCTCGAAGCCCTACAAGTCCGAAAGCACTCGAATGAAACGACCCTAAATGCCATCATGCAAGGGCTAAGAGATAAGCCCTTTCTCTTGTCCTTGGACAAGAATCCCCCATCTACGTTGGCCGAGTTCATGAATCGGTCGCAGAAATATGCCGACGCAGAGGAATCTAGGATCCTGTGAGAGGCGGCCCAAAATAAAAATGCCTCGGCAAAAGAATCGATGAAGAAGGAGACCAACTTGACCAACAAGAAACAGAAAGATGATCAGCCTCGGGATGAACGCATGTTGGGTAAGTGACCCGACAATAAGTTCACGACATACACCCCACTCAATAAACCTCAGGAGCAAGTCCTGATGGAAATAAAAGGAAAGAAGTTCGTCAACTAGCCGAACAAACTGCGAGGCAATCCCGATCGGCGAAATAGGAACAAGTATTGTCATTTCCATCATGATCATGGACACAATATGACTGACTGCTACAACCTGAAGCAGGAAATTGAAAGGCTCATCCGAGAAGGTCTCGGTGAGCACGTGCATCGAGGAGCCGATAGAACCCTAACTGTGGAAGAGCGCCCGAATGATAACCAACCAGCTGAGGAAAGTCACCATCGTCGGTGGTCACAAAGGCGGAGACGACTCGAACAATGCTCGAAAAACCCATACGAGAATCATTAGTCGGCTTGAGTCTGAGATCATGATTCTATCTTGGCCCTCGAAGGAGAGAAAGCTAGAAAAATATAATGTGACGTTCACCGAAGAGGACGCTTGAGGCATCCACCACCCGTACGACGACGCTTTGGTCATTACTGTCACTATAGCAAACCACAAGGTCTTCAGGGTCCTCGTTTATACGGGCACATCTGCAGATGTGTTGTTCACCCAAGCTTTCGATAAGATGGGCATCAAATGGTCGGCACTATGGCCTATGAGAACTCCTTTGATCGGCTTCTCGGGCAAACAAGTTCTCCTTGAGGGAACCATTCAGCTCCCCCTCACCGCCGGGGACACGCCACATCAAGCACCGATCATGATCGACTTCCTCATAGTCGACCAATCTTCAGTCTACAACACAATTCTTGGCAGACCCTCGTTATGCCTTCTCCAAGCCATAGTCTCCACGTACCACCTCTCAATGAAGTTCCCGACCGAATCGGGAGTCGAGATCGTCAAAGGGGATCAGCACAACGCTTGATGATGTTATGCCACAACACTGAAAGCTCCATCCGAAGTGGCGACGATTGAGTCCTTGCACCCTCACGACGAATCTCCTAAGCGTGATTAGCTGATCGAAGAGCTCATCCAAGTCCCGCTTGATGAATCCAACCCATCCAAGACATGCAGGTAGGGTCGTCTTTGACATCTACACTGAAGGATAAACTTGTCGCTCTGCTGCGACGATACTCAGACATTTTTGCATGGTCTCATGAAGACATGCCCGACATCAACTTATCAGTAATCATTCATCGCCTCAATATCGATCCGACCTACAAGCCGGTCCGACAGAAGAGGCGTGCTCTCGGCCCTGAAAGATATGCCATAATAGAGGAAGAAGTGAGCAAACTTCTAAGGGCCAAGTATGTCGAGGAGGTGTACTATCCCGATTGGATAGCCAACATCGTCCTCATTAAAAAAGCCAACAGGAAGTGGCGGGTCTGCGTGGACTACACCGATTGTAACACCCCATACTTTCCAGTACTCGGGTGTTACCGTATAACCAAATTTAAAAATAAATATAAGCCTAGCTTGAGCAAACGTTCACGTGGATTCTAGCCTAAATCCGACAGACGAAGTAATCCATCTATGAATTAGGCCATCCATCCATTGATCTTCGAGAGAAATCATCAAGTCATCAAAGAAACCCAATTTAGAATTTCAACCACCCTGTTAGGCGATTGGACCGCACAGTGCCTATCGCGGGCACTAGATCATGAGGTTCACTATTGCCCAGCTTATATCATCGTCGTTAACAATCTATTCAAATTCATGTAAATCCCACCATATGATTTTACGACCTATCATCAGTTTAGATTAGAAACTTGTTTAACCACAAGCTTGACCATCAAATTTTTCTTCTTAGATCTAGGAGTCTGAACAAAGAGGGCCACAACATTCCATCGACCATTCCAACACTTGATCCACCAGGATATAAAATCAACTTCTAGGACGCAACTAGATAGCCTTAGAAACCATTGAAATCGTTTAATATGGGCTACGGAAGGCCCTGACTATAAATCATCTTATCTATGGTCACCCGAGTTCTTGATCAGTCCATCCTTGAACCCTAGGACCTTATGAGTTAGAATGACCAGATCTAGAAGAAATCCATCCGCTGGATTAGCGTGAATCATTAGTTGTCCGTGAGATCACAAGTATGGCCCACTTACAAACCCAAATAATCTAATCTTTATTATAATCAAAGACTTATAACAAACTAAATGAATGAATAAACAGCCCTAATCATATATATATATATATATATAAATATATATATATATATATATATATATATATATATATATATATATATATATATATATATATATATATATAAATCTAAATACAAATAAATAATGTATCTTTGGAAAACATACAGAACATCTCCAAAAGAGAGAACCATGGGGTCTAAATATAAATAATTGATAATCGAAAATATAATAATAAATTTAAATGAAATATAAAACATTACAAAAATGTTATTTAATATTATAAATACACATTAGACTATTTAATCCATAACCCAACCATTAGTTTCCAGCTAAATGGTTCCGTAGACTCTTTTGATTGTTGATGTTCGAATCTGGGATGACCCGATCATCGAACCAATGCGAACCCATGAATAAGACCCAAATCAAGCTGTGGGGCCCACTTGAACTTTAGAACTACTTGATTCTTAGTCTAATGTCCTAAGGGGGACTATCTAGATTGAATGGACGGTGTGGATTGTGCCATAAAACCCTGTGGACCCCACCATCGACCCAGGGGTGCACATTGCGTGGTGCACTTGTTGTGCACTAGACGACACCTCCAGTCAAACGGGCTTGACCCGTGTTCTCCCGCAAATGGGAAGGAACTCCCATTCCTCTATTTTTTCCAGTAACGAATGAAGAACGTTCATTTGAATCATGGCCCACCATCTTGTCCCCAAACGAGAGATCCAAACCGTTCATCTGAACCAGGAGGTGGGGCTGACCAAAACCCTGCCATTCTACACAAAACACGTGCACATGTATGGGCACAAAGCCAGACGCAGCGGGTCAGTGTGCAACCACATTTTCAGAAATGAGAAAACTCCATTCCATTGTTACCAGCTTGGCAATCCGCGTGAACCCCTCATCCTCAAATCCCGATCGTCCATTTCAAACAAATCCCAGCCATCTAAGGGCTCTCCACCTGGGAGAGGATTTTCGCCCATAGAAAAACCCAAAACAACTACTGGTCTAAGATTCCGGCTGTATTTGGAGCGTTGCAGGACTATGCCATCCAAGCCGTCCATTTCCTATACCACAGTCAAGAAGGCTTAGGGTTGAGATAAAAAGACCAAGGGATCAAACAACAGAGCCCTATCTCCTCTTCTTATGGCAACACAAGAGAAACCGACCGTTTTCTTTCCACCAGTGAACCCACCACCCAAATCATCCTAGAGCGTCGAAAGAACCTATCCATGAGCTCCCTACGGTCCCCATGAACAGTCTGGAGAAGGCGGATTGGAGGGAGAAACCCCCGTTTGACATCCGCCATTAACAGCGGATCATCTCCCTCGTTGAAGCGAAACCGAGTTGGGTCCGATTCAGGCCAGAAATGGGACCTGTTTGAGACTGTTTCGAGTGTT
The DNA here is from genome assembly GCF_029962835.1 of Magnolia sinica. Lineage (NCBI taxonomy): Eukaryota > Viridiplantae > Streptophyta > Magnoliopsida > Magnoliales > Magnoliaceae > Magnolia > Magnolia sinica. Next base: position 48,941,138 of record NC_080585.1, on the reverse strand, counting down.
TCTGGATGCTTCCAGTAGCATCAAAGAGAGAAAGAAAGAAGAAGTGGTAGATAGGGAGTAGAGAGAGAAAGGAATGGAGAAGAATGGAACAGAGAAAGAGAAATGGAGGAAGAGTGGCTGCACTATCGCAGCTCAGACTGAGCCGAGCTTGGGTCGAGTTAGGCCGGCCTTGGCCTGCATTGATGGAAGCCCAGCAGAAACAGGGAGGGGAGGAGAAGAAAGGAGAATAAAGGAGAAGAAGGAAAGGAAAAGAGAGGGTGCGCGGCTACATCAGCCCGACTCGTTGCGAGTCCAACTCGCTGGACCGAGTTCGGTCCGAGTTGGGCGTGGGTCGGGTCCATTCCAGATTTTGAGAAAGGTCATGAAGAGACAAGGAAGAGTGAGGGAAAGAAAGAAGAGAAAAAGAAGAAAGAAAAGAAAGGGAGAAAGAAAAGAGAGAAAGAAGAAGAGTGGGAGTTGAGTCCTGAGTCACTGCCAAGTCAACTCAGTTTGGGATCGAGTCTAGCTGACATTCTCAGAGATTGGGTTGGGGCAACTACATTGCGTCAAGTCAAACCGAGTCAAGAGGCAATCTCCAAGCCACAATACAGTGCTCCAACTCGAGTTGTTCGATCGACTAGGTGAGCCACATTTCCTTTCCATATAAAGATTATTTCAATTGTATTGTTATCATTACAATCATTATTATATTTGTTAATACTAAACATGATTAACCATTTATAAACTACCTATGCTAACGTTAGTTACATTGGTTAAATATAAGTGCTTCATTTGTCACTCCTAAACATTGTCATGATAGTTATTAATCATGAATAGCCATCACCACACCGTCTACATTAATATTAGAAACTACTATTAAATGATATTAGTATGACACCCATCACTTGAAATCTATTACCATTAATAATAGATTTTAATATTTGTTACCATTGTAATACTTGTTACCACCATGATCGTAAGTACTAATCATATATATCATCGATGATGAATGGTGACTAACCATATTATTACATTTTGTAAAAATTATACACATATTGTAGTTCAACCCCTAGGTCCTAAAAGCCTAAGCAATCTAAGCCCTATGTTAAGAACTTGACCCTAAACAATGTGTTAGAATTGGATCTAACGTTAGAACCTCATAATCCAGGGCAACTCCTAGTATCTATTATTATTATTAATCATGACTATGAGCGTCTAGAAGTATTTATCATTTTTCTTTATGGGATTACTAAAATACTTGTTAATATAACTAGTAGTATTAGCCCTTATTAAAATTGTTAGTAAAGATTCGATCATTATTTACATTATTTAGGAGATTTTTAGTCATTGTAGGAATATTAGATAATGACGGTATATTTAAATAAGAACCTAGGAGTCATCATTAATAATGGATTACTACTCCTACTATGAATATCATTCGATCCATCGCACAAAACTAATAATAGTAATAATAAGAGTAGTGATACTAATCTAGGATTCAAATTCTAGGATCTAAAGCCTATAACTAAACCCTAGGATAAGGCCCTAATTCTATACTAAAACCCTAAAAGTAATCCAAACCCTAGATTGTATAAATCTGACCATAGTCACTTGGTATAATATTGATCTCATGTGCAAGTTTCACAATTCATGGTAGGATCTGATTCTAAGGGCACACGTGCTTCCTAGCAATGCTGGTAGGTGATGCAAACATAAGGTGATGATTCTTCCCCTTGGGCTTTCTATTTTCCCATCAGCTTAAGTTATAGTTTTATTTTAATTTATAAATAATATCTCCATTTTATAACCACATGTGTTAATTGTTGGAATTAAATTGCTACATTACATGCTTAATGTTTATCCTACATATTTATTCATGCTTGTGAAGTATTTGTGGATTGCTTATGGAACTTAAACTGGTACATCAGTGGGGAATCCTACCCACCTATAAATGTACACCCATACTTGGGATATAACCCTACTAGTTGTTATTGTAATGGACCTTCGGCTTAGTGGTTATTGAATGGTGGTTTAAATTGACTATTAATGTGGGCCTACCATCCAGGGTTGTTATGTCCAATGGTTTCAAGGATGGTCTTTTATCGCATGGTTTTGATACTTGCCCTATGTAGCTTGTTTTGATATCGCCCTATGTGGCTTTATTTTGGGTATTTTTTTATATGGGTTTGATGTTTTATACTGTACAACCATATGATGGTAAGCCCCATATACTGTAATATGATTGGCCACTAGTCAACGAGTTTCCATTAAACATCGTAATATGGTAGCCTCATGGGTCGGGGATGGTGGTCATGGGACACTATGCCCGAGCCATCAGCCTATGTTGGGCTGTAAGCTCCCTATAGTGATCGTGAGCTTATTTAAATTGGCTGGTTGTAATTGGACTAATAACGGGTTGGATAATCATGCATACGTAGCACAGACCAGCATCTATTGTTGTCGTACGTGACATACAGATTCACCTGACTGGATGTTTTACTCGGGCACAGATCATCATCTATTGTTATCGTACGTATTTGTCTGTCTGGATGTTTTACCCAGGTCGATGATTGCATGGGTGACGAGCCCAATGTCCTTCTGGATGTTTTACTCGGGACAATGATTGCATTTATGCACTCATGCATATAATAAGACTGCATTTACTCTGTTTTGGTTGTCTGGATGTTTTATACTATTTCTTACCTAATGTGGTGGTGTGTAATCTTGAGGGAAATTCACACTGAATTGGTCACTCATCCATCAAATATACAACCGTACAGGTCACACAGGTGGCTGAATTGATTTTCAGGTTCAGACTAATGAGGAGCAAAGTACCACTGCGAAGATCCACGATTATATTGTCAAGAGTTGCTACATGGTTTTACAGTTCCAAATTTGTGACAATTTACTTTATTTACATGTAATATCATTTCACTTTGTAATTGTAAGTTTGGGACATTGGTTTATATAAGTCATTATGGGCAACTCTCTGTACATTTTAAACGCAAATGAAATTTTTCATTACGTATGATTTGTCCATTCTACGCATATCTGCTTACTCTGATAGTTAAAAAAATAAATAAACTCGAATTTGACCATCCTTTAAAGTTAACACTTGGGTTTTTGGGAAATGGGTCGTGTACTCGGGTCCTGAAAAGTCGGAGCGTTACACTGACCTAAATAAAGCCTGCCCAAAAGACATTTTCCCTCTTCCTAGGATCGACCAGTTGGTCGACAGCACCGCGGGGCATGAGTTACTTAGTTTTATGGATGCCTATTCAGGCTATAACCAAATTGTAATGTATTCGAGTGATAAATCAAAAACCACCTTTATCATCGACAAAGGCCTTTATTATTAACGAGTGATGCCATTTGGGTTAAAGAATATCGGACAACCTACCAAAGGTTGGTCAACAAGATGTCCGCCCGCCAAATAGGGTAGACAATGGAAGTGTATATCGACAATATGCTCATCAAGACCATCCGAGCGACAGATCACGTAGTCGATCTTAAGGAATTGTTTCTCATCCTTCGGCAATATCCGATGAAACTAAATCCGAGCAAAAGCGACTTTGGTATAAGCTCAGGCAAGTTCCTCGATTTCTTAGTCAGCCAGAGAGGGATCGAGGCGAATGTTGAGAAGATTAAAGCATTGCTCGACAAGGAATCGCCTAAGACGATCGAAGACATCCAAAGGCTAACTGAAAGGGTTGCAGCACTCAACCGCTTCGTGTCCCAAGCCACAGACAGATGCCTTCCCTTCTTTAAACAGCTAAAGGGTCGGCAGATAGTCAATTGGATAGAAGAATGTGAAAAGCCTTCCAGTGGCTTAAAGAATACTTGGGGTCACCGCCCTTACTGTCCAAGCCCGAGCCAGGCGAAACACTGCTGATATACTTATCAGTTTTTTATGCTGCCGTAAACTCGGCCTTGATCCGCGAGCATGAGGGGAAGCAGTTTTCAATTTATTACATTAGAAAAGCTCTCGTCCCGGCAAAAATGAGGTATCGGACCTTGGAAAAAGTGGCCCTAACATTGGTTGTCTCATTGTTTCGAACAAGAAATAAATGCATTTGATTTGGGAAAATTATCTTATTTGAACATAACAAAGAAAGTGTATGAAGAACAATCATTGTTTCATTAATACTGAGTTCATTTACATCCTCTAATATCCCTTGATTTTAAGATAGATCATTTAAAATACAAGAATTAACAAAGTTCGAATGTCGAATCTGAATATCAAATTTGGTGGCATTTTGACTTGTGCTTTGATCATCTCTCTAGGAGGAATGTCATGCGCGTTTGATCATCTGATCTTCCCTTTTTGAGCTTGTCCCTTATGTAAAGGAGAGTTTGAAGTGATGAAGATCGAATTTGACAATTTCGACAGCATTTCGGCCCTTTTCATCATTGACTATATAACAGCTTGGTTACGCGACCCGCGCAACCAACTTCTTCAACTTCCTCTGGAGCTCTGACTTTCTTCCAAAATTCTTCCGACCCCCAAATGAGAGGGGGATTGGGGTATTTATAGGCCTCCACACATGCGAACCCTCAATTTTTGTGCCATGGGGCCCACCTTGTATCAAATCCAACCATCCATAACAGACTGCTTCTGAACTTGGTTCGTGACCCCCGCAACACATAAAGTTGTTTGCGCGACCCGCGCAACCAACTATTTATTGCTCGACTGATCAAGTTGTTTGCGCGACCCACACAACCAACTATTGATTGCACGGTCCACGTAACCAATTATTGATTGCGCGGTCCGCCAATTACTTACTATGATACTCAATTTTCTTCTTTCTTTCTCATTTCTTCATTTCTCCTCAAATCTTCTATCCCTTCAAACTTCTTTCTTCCTTGCCTCTGATATTTCCTCATTCTTTAAATTCCTTTCTTCATCGTATGATAGAAACTTCATACATTTTTTGTGCACCAACACTCATCCCGATGCCCGCGGCCCTACTTCCAGGCTCATTTGATAATCGTTCTGACCGACCAACCGCTACGTTAGATACTCCAAAAATCGGAAGCTTCAGGACGACTCACAAAATGGGCAATCGAGCAACACATGAAGTTGTTTGCATGACCCGTGCAACCAACTATTTATTGCTTGACTCATCAAGTTGTTTGCGCGACCAACGCAACCGACTATTAATTGCACGGTCCACATAACCAACTATTGATTACGCGGTCCACACAACCACTTACTATGATACTCAATTTTCTTCTTTCTTTCTCATTTCTTCATTTCTCCTCAAATCTTCTATCGCTTCAATCTTCTTTCTTCCTTACCTCTGATATTTCCTCATTCTTCAAATTCCTTTCTTCATCGTATGATAGAAACTTCATACATTTTTTGTGCACCAACGGATGCCCTCTCGATCCTTCTTTAATTGATAAATGAAATCAAATGGAGGATCGATTTTCTTCTGCACAAAAATCCTTTCTCGGCAAAGGACTCTTCATGAACGCAGAGATGGCTATGTATCGGAGAAGATTCACTTGAATGGAGAACTTCAACAGTCGAGCTCAGATGGAGGATCATGCTAAAACAGATTATTATCGGATGAATCACAATCGAATGTATCAAGCTCGAATGAATTGTAATTATAGGATAACTGGATGGTCAAGCCCGAACGAAAGACTAAATGATATGCTCGAATGGAAGACTGAATGATCGCGCTCGAACGAAAGACTAATGATTACGCTCGAACGGAAGACCGAATGATCGTACTCGAATGGAAGACCAAATGATCGTGCTCGAACAGAAGACTGAATGATCGTGGTCAGAAGTACTGAGTGAATGTTTCAATAAGGAAGATAATGCAGCAACAAAAGTACTCAGTCGTTATAGCAGTGGATTAAACAGAACGTTTTTTCCTTTGTTCGTGCGATTCTTTTCTTCTTCACCGAAACTTTCCATCATAACGGCTACAGCGACTTCATCTTTGAATATCCTGATCAGGGAATTGTCCTTCAATGCTACTCCTGCTGCGACGATCTCTTTGATCAACTCCGGCAGCTCTTTCTTTGAACTTTGCATCTAGGGAACTGTTCTTTAATGTTGCTCCTGCTACAATAATCTTTTTTATTATCTCCTTTATTCATGGTCTGCATAACCCAAGCTTTTGAATAGTAATCTTTCCTACCAAATTGATCGGAATTAATATCTCAAGAAGTCATAATTTTCCAATTTAGTTTCATGAAGTATTGATAATTTTGAAATATATTAAAAACTTTTTAAAATAATTGTAAGATTTGCAATTTGATAATGATTTAGTCATATGCTTGTCAGCATTATTTGCATTACATTTATTACATTCTTTGCTCATTATATCATGCTCTCGAAGACATTGTCTCTAGTTCTAAGGGTCCTGTTTCTGAATCTTTTCTTGTTTGTGCCCCATGACACTTCTTCATAAGCTGGTTGGGAGTATGCTTCCCCTTGGACATTTGCTAACTCTGATAGAGCGTATCTGAACCCTGATCACCTTCCTCCTTTTAGCGCTTCTTATTCTTGGATGCAGTGGTGGGTTCACCAGTATTTTAGTTGAATATTACTATCTAGTAGATCATGTCATATGGATTCTTCCCCCTCACTTGAGAGATTTCCAGAAAGACCAAGACGTTGGATATTTTAAAGAAGCAGATCGCGCCCCCTCTCCAGGCCAACTCTGCATAAAAATTTCTTCTGCAGATAGTATTTCTGAAACAAAACCTGCTGATACTCTCGAGGGATGGATAGTCTTTGGTACGCCTTTAAAGAATACCCATGCATTTCACGTAGCAACTAATAGCTCTTCGCAATTCTATCTTCCCCTCATTTGTAGATTTCAAGAAATAATATTCCTTCGTCATCAGAAAGGTAGCAGACAAGAAGGCATCATCGTCCTCTTTAGAAGGACAAACATATTATCATTGAAGACTCATCTTCTTCAGAAGAATAGACATATTTTGAAGCACTTAGTTTTAGGATAGAAAATATTAGATATTTTGATCATATTTGATGTTTGTAATCTATACCTGTTTCAAAAGAAACAAATTTTGTATATCGTATATCTGTTTATGATAACTATGAAATTTTCATGACTTATATCATATCAGGTAGTTTGCATCTTTAAACATATTTTAAGCAGATAGATGATCATGTATTTTTGTAGCATTTTGAAGTTACACATAGTTTAAGCTTTTGCATAATGGAGCTAGTGCACTTTGACTGACCGCCCATGACTGAATAGGACCTAATTGAACTAAACTTAACTGGACTTGACTTTACTGACTGGACTTGACTGGACTGACACTACTGGACTGAACACTACACGACTAGTGCAGTTTCTTAGACTCATGCGGGAGTCGGGTGCAGTTTCTTAGACTCATACCGGAGTTGAGTCTTACACGAATGGTCGTAATAACTCTCTAGAGTTCATGAGACTTATCGCAGCCGGGGAGTTCACAAACAACAATCCATCAGAGGGGCCCAAATGACGCTACCGGGACGTGAACTCAGTGGGATTTACACACAGGGCTAACCACAGTAACTCTCTAGAGTTCATGGGGGGCACAAGTGCTACTTTTGGGTACCAAATCCAAGGCTGTCAGTTCATCAATGAGAGGTCATCTTGCTTCAGAGACCTTCCCTCATGCGTTACTACTGAAATCAAACCAGGGATATGGGGAGTCATCCTGCTTCGGAGACTCACTTTTTCTTCGCCTGCAAGGTCAGACCCCTTCACGGGAGGGTATTTTCATCCTTCCCCGTGACGCTGTTGGAAGCTATACAGATGGCATGGGTCTTACGTGACTACTTCGTCAATTACTCGCATGGGAATGCATGTGATGTGGCCTATACAGGCTTTTTAAGGCCACTGGCTCCACACTATTACCCGAAAAACATATATATAACGCCGATGATAATAGGTCTTATGCGTAGTTGGTCATTGAGAGCTTGGCTAGGCTGCCTTAAATGATAAGCTACCATCGTTGTCATCAACTTTATATGTGGTTGACCATATACTTTTATTCCACTGCCAAGAATGGTGAATCAATAATTGATATTTCGCTGTTGGCGATAATGTTCTATCAATATTCATATCATGTTTAAAATAGTGCATCAACTTGGCGATGTTAGCAATTTTTGATATAATGAGATTGTATGAGCGATTGATGGCGACAACGATAGTTGCTAATTTTGGCAAAAATCATCGATACTTGGTGAATTTGACAAAAATCATCGGCGTGTGGCGATTTTGGCGATATCAACGACATTTTACAGCAATCATCAATACTTAGCACCAATCATCAATACTAAGCAGCAGTCATCAATGCTTGATCTTGATATGTCCGATATGTTTGGGAAGCTTTGCTTGGAAATTTGTGCTTCTTTTTATTCATTCACATGAAGAGGAATACATAACTTCATCTTTCGCAATCCTTTCATCTTTTTACTTGTCATGCCCCCTTTTGATCAGGAAGCATTACTCTGGGAATCTTTGTAATCAAAACCATGCGCATCACCTCATACTATTTGTTCAAGATTAGCATTGCCCCTAGTCTTGAACTAATCAAGCCTGTGTACTCTTATTTCTTCTTTTATGTCATACACCTTCCTTATAACGACTTCACCTTTGTCAACCATCTTCTGTCAAGCTGAAACAATTTTTCGTTTGATGTTCGAGGAAATGATGGTAGTAGCAATAATCACCTTCACTTATTTTCTTCATTTCCTTTGGGCATTTTGGCCCTGGCAATTTGATCTTTTCAGCTGCTAGCAATTTGTTCAACATAGGGAGTATATCATCTACATCAAATGAATACCTCCTACAACCCTTAGGCTGTGCAAATTCTTTCTTTATTTTCTTGGTTGTATGTTCATTCATATTTCTTGAATCTGAACTTCCTTGCCCATTCTGTCGATTCTTCATTTTTCTTTCGTCCTCAGTCATATCAGTTGAATTTTTCCTGAGGTTCGGAATCTACTGGCTTATATAAAAGTCACACACTTTTGTAATAATCATTTCTAAACTGCAAGCCTCTTCAATCAGATATTGAAATGTTTGTATATTTGAATCCACAAGACTTAACGCAATGATTGGCCTTATGCATTCCAAGCATAACTTAACTTGCTCTTTTTCTTCTTTCACCAATCGTAAACGTGATGCCCCCAAGATTCTTCATCGATTAACGAATTTTTCGACCGGTTCATCCTCTCTTTGGCGAATAGAAGCTAATCCATGACTGAATTCTTTAGAGGATAATTCAACAAATTGTGAACTATAATGAGAGTTTCTGAGTGAATCCATTACTGCCGGCCATTCTCTTGTCGCAACATCTTTCCCTTTATATTTCCAGTCTTTTGTCGGATCTCTTGCAAATGTCATGTTTACAGTGACTTTCTTGTCCCGCCCTTCATTCATGTTCATTACTATCTCGCCTTGTTTTATCATCCGTTTTAATATATTCTTTAGTGTGAAAAGTCTTGTGTACGATGTCTTAAACAACGATGGTAATGACAATATTTTTCCTCTTTAGTCATTTCAACTTCTTTTGGATATTTCGGTGAAGGTAAGTTGATAGTTCCAATGGCAAGCAATTGTTCCATCATTAGAAACATATCTTCTTTATCGAATGCGTATTCTCTACAGGAGTCGTATGGTCGTGGTCACTTATCATTTACTCGATCTTTATATCGATATAAATCTTCTATCTTCTTTGTTTCTCGCTTATTGTAAAAGGTATTATTTTTCTTTTCTTCATTAACGGTATTTACCATCAATCTATTCGGTCGACTTCTTTCTGTCCTGATTTGAAAGGCTGGCATTTTCCTAGCCATTAATTCCAATGCATGCGCTTTTATTGTAAGATCTCGGAAAGTCTTTATATCAGCACTCGTGAGCCCGAAGGCAATTCTCGGTTCCATAGAATTCAAACACATGTTCACTTGTTCTTTCTCTTTTGGTAACTGTTTACATGAAGCCCCTAAGGTCTTCCACCTGTCAATGAATTTCTCCACAGGCTTGTTTTCTCTTTGCCTAATGGAGGCCAATTTTGTAATACTGACGTCACGTTCTGATGAGAAGAAATTAGATATAAACGCGTCTTACATCTGTTCCCAAGTTCTTATTAACTCGGGCGCCAAACCAGAATACCATCAAAATGCTTTTCCTGTTAAAGAAGATCCAAACAACCACAGACAATATTGAGGAATAGTGGAGAAATTCCCCATGGTGGTGATGAAGTGTACGAGATGTTCTTCTGGAGACACATCTCCTTTAAATTTCAGAAAATCTGGCTGCTTGAAGTTGGCCGAAAATGGAACGTCTTCTACCTCTCTTGGATATGGTGTTCTGTATCGAAACCTTCCAGTATGTTAACACTCCCCGACAATGTTTGCAACCATCTGTCGCATCTCCTCTTGCGTTATCATCCTAGCAAACGGAGCAGACTCGTGCTATCCTACTCTTTGTGGCAATGAAGCTTCAGGTTGTCGCTCTTATTCGTTCATAGTGGCCGTTACTGGCGGGACCGTTGCTTGAACCACGTTATGAGTGAGAGTGGTCAAAGCTTCTCAGAGGCGTCGACATTCCTCCATCAAGATTCTTTGAGCTTCGGCCATCTCAGTCATATGTTCATCAACATTTGTGGGGGATCTTGACTAATTCATGTCATGTGTACAGTTGCCTCTCTACTCTGTGATGACACCGTCATTGGAGTAGAATGGGAATATAGCGATATAATGGGACTGATCGAAAGAAGAGTGTCATTTGATTCGCCTATGCTTTTGCAGAATTTAGCTGACCGAGAAATTTCCTGCCGAGGAATATCTTGAGGTGAAATAGAAATTGCATTATTCACCAATGCTTTACTTTTCTCTTTTCTTGTCCATTGAGTCTTCATAACAGGTAGTGTCCAGAAATCCTGTGATGTCTAAGAAGGAAGAGATCTCTCTGGATACAAGGCTAGAGGAGCGAGTTCAGGATTGTTTCTAGCCATATTCTGTGTTATTGGCCCCCTGATCTTAGGTAGAGATGAATTCATCTTGGCAGTTACTATATTTAGAGCCCTTGTTCTCTGAGATGCTATGACTATCCAAGTATCATCATTCTCTAGTACCAATGGTGAAGCAGATATAACTCCTACCATAGCTTCGAGCTTATCATTCTTGTTTATAGTAAGCTGGGCTATGTGACTCATAAGTTGGTTCGTTACACATTCTATTACAAACCCATTCGCTGTGACGTAGAAGTTCGTCTTCTTGGTTATGCTTGCCATTGGTTGTAATTTAAAATTTTATGTTCTTCAGATTCCTTCAAAATAAGAATATAAAATCAAAATTAGTATTTAGATAATGAAATATTCTATCTTGGAGATGAAGGGGAGGATGTTCCCACTGAGAGTCGCCATTTTGGGGTCGAAAGACGCCAAATTGCAACGAAAGTTCTATAACACTCTCAATGTTAATATCAAATAAGATAGTCCCCAGCAGAGTCATCATTTTGTTTTAAACAAGAAACAAATGTGTTCGACTTTGGGGAATTATCATATTTGAACATAACAGAGAAAGTGTATGAAGAACAATCATTGTTTCATTAATACTGAGTTCATTTACATTCTCTAATATCCCTTAATTCTTAGATAGATCATTTAAAATACAAGAATTAACAAAGTTCGAATGTCAAATCTAAATATCAAATTCGGTGGCATTTCGATTTGTGATTTGATCATCTCTCTAGGAGGAATGTTGTGCGGGTTTAATCATCTGATCTTCCCTTTTTGAGCTTGTCCCTTATGTAAAGGAGCGTTTGAAGTGATAAAGATCAAATTTGATGATTTCGATAGCATTTCAGCCCTTTTCATCCCTGGCTGTATAACATCCTGGTTGCGCGACCCGCACAACCAACTATTAGTTACGCGGTGCATGCAACCAACTTCTCTCCCTTGTCCTACCTTCAACTTCCTCTGGAGCTCTAACCTTCTTCCAAAATTCTTCTGACCCCTAAATGAGAGAGGGATTGGGGTATTTATAGGCCTCCACACGTGCGAACTCTCGATCTTTATGCCATGGGGCCCACCTTGTATCAAATCCAACCATCCATAACAGACTGCTTCTAATCATGGTTGTGTGACCTGCGCAACACATGAAGTTGTTTGCACGACCCGCGCAACCAATTATTTATTGCTCAACTCATCAAGTTTTTTGCGCAACCAACTATTGATTGCACAATCCACACAACCAACTATTAATTGCGCTGTCCGCGCAACCACTTACTATAATATTCAATTTTCTTCTTTCTTTCTCATTTCTTCATTTCTCCTCAAATCTTTTATCCCTTCAATCTTCTTTCTTCCTTGCCTCTGATGTTTCCTCATTCTTCAAATTCCTTTTTTCATCGTATGATAGAAACTTCATACATTTTTTGTGCACCAACACTCATCCCAACGCCTGCGGCGCTACTTCCACGCTCATTTGATAATTGTTCTGACCGACCAACCGCTGCATCAGATACTCCAAAAATCAGAAGCTTCAGGATGACTCACAAAATGGGCAATCAGCTGAGCGAGTTTGACATCCATTATAAGCCTAGAATCACGATCAAGGGTCAGGAAGTGGACGACTTCATCGTTAAAGTAGTACAACAATTCGAGCCAACTTTAGCCGAGTTAGAGAGGCCGATTGGCTAGCAAGATCAAGAACAGCCCGCTCCGAAACTCCTGATCACACACACATGCAGTATGCTTTAAGACTTGGATTTCACGCCTCCAACAACACAACAGAATACGAAGCTCTGCTCTTAGGACTTCGTTTGACAGCTAGTTTGGGAGTCACTCATCTCGACATATACAGCGATTCTCAATTAGTCATCAACCAGATAGTCGATATCTACCAGACTAGAAAAAAGAGACTAAAAGCCTACCTACAAAAAGTAAGAGAGTTGATCAGCGGGTTTCAACACTGTACCGTCGTCCGGATCCCGCGAGTCGAGATGCCAAAGCTGACCTTTTGGCGAAGCTCGCCTCGGCCGATGAAGATGAAAATCCCCAGGTCCATCCCGATTGAGTATGTTGCCAAGACGAGTGTCAACGAGACAGACTCCGCAACCGTGCTCCCCATTGACTCGGGACCTACTTGGGTCGATCCTGTCATTCGGTATATCGAGACCAGTGAACTGCATGAAGATCGAGCCGAGGCCCAACGACTAAAGATCTGAGCCGCCCACTACACTATGCTCAACGAAATCCTATACAAGAAAGGAGTCTTCGCACTGCTCCTGCAATGTTTACGACCTAGCGAGGGCGACTACGTCATGAGAGAAATTCATGAAGGTATCTGTGGCAATCACTCCGGAGGACGATCCTTGGCTCACAAAGTTATTCTACAAGGCTACTACTAGTCGACCATGCAGCAAGACGCTCGGAAGCTCGTCCAAAGCTGTGATAAATGCCAAAGATTCGCAATGGCTCCTCAACAGCCACTGGAGGACCTCACCCCAATGGTCGACCCTTGGCCCTTTGCTCAATAGTGATCGACAACATTGGACCTTTCCCAATGAGGAAGGGACAGACCAAGTTCGATGTCGTCGCTGTAGACTACTTCACCAAGTGGGTAGAGGTCGAACCCTTGGTCAAGATAACTGAGTGGAAAATTACAGATTGTGTTTGGAAAACATCATCTGCCGATTTGGGATACCTTAGACTATCATTTCTTATAATGAAAAGCAGTTCGACAACAGACAATATCAAAAGATGTGCTAAAACCTAGGGATTAGGAATGTTTACTCGTCTCCACATCATCCCCAAGCAAATGGACAAGTTGAAGCTATGAACAAGATAATTAAGCAACATCTCCGAACCAAACTCAACCGGGCTAAAGGAGCGTGGGCCTAAAGTTTTGTGGGCCTATCGAACCATGGCTCGGACTACGACAGGTGAGACCTTATTCTCCCTAGCATATGGGTCGGAGGCAATTACCCCCGTGGAAATCGAACTGCTAACTACCCGATTGAGCTCGTTCAATGAACAAGACAACGAGGAACTACTGGCGCTCAACCTCGACCTTCTGGAAGAATGAAGAGAACAAGCTTGGCTTCGGACGATTGTCCGTCAACAATAAGTATCTTGATTCTACAATGCTCGAGTCAAGATTAGACAATTCCAATCGGGAGACTTAGTCCTCCGGAAGACATTCCAAAACACCAAGGAGGTCGGTGCAGGTACGTTGGGGCCCAACTGGTAAGGACCCTACGTGATTGCAAGCACCGTCTAACTCGGTACATATCGATTAGAATATCTGACCGGCCAGCTATTGCCTTATCCTTGGAATGCTGAGCATCTCAAGATCTATTATCCCTAAGTTGGTCAATGGGTAATTATTGCTCAACCTTCACCGGCAAACATGCAAGAATCCATGCCATGACAAATAGTGTAAATTGAACAATGGATTGCGAGGAAAAATGTATTCATTGATCAGATCAGAAATGTCACATTTACATTAGTATTACATTGGCAAAAAAATAAAAAACAAAAGTACATAATGTCGAGGGTGGACGATGCTCTCGAGCTCGGCGTGCTTGAAGTGCCTAAAGCAAATTTGGGGAGCAGAAAGGAATTTTACTCCACAAAGCTAACTTCTAGGTTCGGCCACCTCATCAGGAGCTAACTTAGGGGCCACCAAAGGACGTGCCTCAAGAGTAGCATCCGGAGTCGTCTCAATGTATGCCTCGGGGTCGACTGCGACTCCCTCGCCCGAACCGTCAGATCCTGACTCGCACTCGTTGAAGCCAGAGAGGTTGAGCTTGGAAAAACTCTCCTTCATCCCCCTCACACATTCGGTATAACCCTATCGGAAGAAAGTGTTCCTCTCATCTTCAAAGGCCTGGGACAACAGATACTCCTCCACGGCCTCTCTCGGAGCAATAACAAGAGTGGCCTTAGTCTCCACCCTAACCCGATTGGCTGCAGTGCAAGCCTCAATGCACTCCTTGCGGCTCTTATCATAGGCCTTCCTAGCCTCTTCCAATCGCGAGGCCAGATGGGCCCTTTCCACCGAAGACTCTCCGAGAGTAACCCTCGTCACCTCGAGCTGGCGCTCTACAGAGATGGCTCGAGCAATGGCAAGAGCAGCCTTGGTCTCCGCCATAACCTGATTAGCCACAGTGCAACCCTCAATGCACTCCTTGCGGCTCTTATCATAGGCCTTCCTAGCCTCTTCCAATTGCGAGGCTAGACGGGCCCTTTCCGCCGAAGACTCTGAGAGTAACCCTCGTTGCCTCGAGCTGGCCCTCTGCAGAGACGGCCCGAGCCTCGGCAAACGATAGCCGAGCTTCCAACTCTTCAGCTCGCCTATTGGCCCTGGATAGCTCGACTCGAGCCTTCAATGCGCATGGTGTGAACTGCAAAAAGAAAAGAAAGAAGCTCAGTATTGAGAAAACTAGACAGGCAAGCAACAATAGTTATGCCCTTACCTCTAGGAGCACCCTCGTCATCTTGGCGAGCGTCGGCTCTATCGAAGGTGACTCGAAGAGGCCGACGAACTCCTCCTCGGTCCCCTGCTTGCTCGCCCAGGGGAGTATGCTTTCGACATGCCGAAGGAAGCTCACCCTCTCTTCCTCAGTAGCCTCCTCTCTTGGAGGATCTTCTTCCTCCCTCCTCAGGGGGACCTGTTCCGTAACAGGTCCTGGCTCAGAAACCTCCTGAGGCTCAAGAGGAACCACTTCCGCCACCTCTGTGCCCTCCTCCGGAATCTCTATAACGATCGGGGGAGGAGGGGCGACCTTCCCCTGACCCTTAGAGGATGTCTTCTGTTTCTTCGACACCCGAGGATCTCCCCGAGGTGGGGCCCTGACCTTAGAAGGAGGATGAAGAGTAGGTCGAGCTTCAAACATCTCTGCATCAGAAGCAAGAACTATGTCAGCAGAATCATCATCTCTAAATATATAAAAAACTGTTGGAGTCAAATCTTTCCAATCAAAGCCATGTCAAGACCCGATTGAAGAAGGCGCTCTGATTGGAGAAGTCTCCTCCAAGATCTCCTTTACCGACTTAAGGCTCGCAAGTCCTGGAATTGAGCTAGGGAATCGGGATCAAGCCTCGGCGGTTGCTTGAGGACGACTAACAAAGCACAAACAAGCAGTCAGAAGGCCTAATAAGAAGACTCAGCCAACTAAAATGATAAAGGCAAATAATTGTTCAAGTACCTACCCCGGAGAAGGCTCGAGAAATAAAGGGCCTAGCTCGGCCGTCTCCCAACCACCAAAGGCCCAGAACCACCGATCCCTCCAATTTTTGTTGAAAGATGGAGGGTCAATTATCAGAGCTCCGCCAGTATTCCGTCAGGAGCAAAAGTAGTACTAGTCAGGCTGCTGAGGGTTTGGCCGTACTTGGTACAGATGAAGGAATTCATCGAAGCTTAGCTCGGGCTGCTGAATCTCGACCCAAAGAACCGCCCAGCCGAACAGGTCTCTCCACTTGTTCGAGGTAACTTGTCCCGGAGCCATACAGAGGTAGCTCAAAAGGTGCTGAGCGACTTCCTAAAGTGGCAGACGGAGGCTGCACTGCAACGCGACCTGGAAGATTGCGACCGCCCCAGGAGGGGATTGGTCGGGCAGCTCCTCAAGTCAAGGGAGACCCAAGATGACTGACTCGGGAATATGATACCCAGTTCGAATCCGAACCAAGTCGTCCTCAGTTAGAACTGAGGGCACCGGCCCCTTGATCCCTCCTCTACATCAGCCTCTTTAACCTCATCTTCGGCCGAAGGCTCAGACCAACTAGGAAGATTATAACGTCTCGAAAAAATCCGTACGAGGACCCGAGTACCACCTCAAGCAAAACCACTTAAGGACCGTGTCCTATCGTAATTTAAGCAAAAATTAGTTAAGTACTGAACTAAATAATCGGTGGATTCAGTTCGGACCATCATTTTCACAAATGAGAAGACCTAAAACCATTAATACCACTGACTCAACGTCACTTAAGGACCTAGGAAAAATTTCAAGAGCCCGTCGCTCTTAGGAGTACATTGAAACTCCGTATCGGACTTAGACCGTACGTCGAGGGTCCGATTACCGCGAAACTATAGGATTATGTCCATCCTACTGGGCTTGACAACCTTCGTGGGAATCGAGCCTAGATAGTGTCCAGAAATGCATAACTTGAGGCCCGAGTGAAGTGTGTGAGAAACACGAATATCTTTAGAAAATGTAATGAAACTTAAGTGAATTGAGTCATTCACTCACACGCGAAATTGAGAATTTTGGACCGTCAGTTTCTGACCGAACTTCACCCATGGATCAGGGAAATTTCTCTGCACATATCTGTATAACTATGGCCCCGATCGAGTAAGTATGACCGTTGATTTGACACAAGTCCTCCACGGTCGATTAGCTTATCCGATTGCACCAAAATCACATCCTGGCATAGATCAATTGTCAGAGAGCATACCCTATGACATAAGTGAGTAATGGGCTTCCCTGTGAGCCCTGTTTGTCAAAAAACAACTGCTCAAAGGATATAACCTATGTATATAGTGGCCCTGGGGCCATTCGCATCACTTATGGGCTTATAAATAGCCCTTATATCACCCCACCTCTCATATACGAATTTCTCCAAAACCCTAAGGGAGAGAGAGAGAAAAAAAAAGAGAAAAGAGGAAGGAGAGAAGAGAGATCCTGGGAGATCGTTACAGGAATCCTCTCTCACGACTCCACGCACCGAATCACTTCCCCGTTATGCTACACAATCTTTTCGGCTACGATTTTGGGTAAGAAATCCTAACCCTAATCTTGTTGTAGAGATCCAGACTGACTATTTGTCAAACTAGCTAACCTATTACGCCATTTAGGTGCCCGGCGTTCTATTTTCAGCAACGTAGGGTTTAAACCGAGTCCAAATCGTGTATTCCAACGAAAGGTGCGGACTATAAACGCTTAGGTTATGGTTATCAATGCCTTCAATGTCAGCTAATGATTTACGTCTGACTTGATTGCTGTCATATTATCTTAGATGCGTCATTTTCAATATAATACACATGTATGAATTATGTTGAGCAAAAGATGCACCCCATGTGTTTGTTGAAATGTTTGAATGAACATGTAAACATGATTTATGCTTGCCATGACTACTAATACAGGATTCATCATTGTCGTATGCACATTGGCCTCTCTGTATAAAGGTTTGCTAAAATATACGTTGTAACTAACCTAGTCTATATATTTGGTGAAGTGTAGTCTAAGTGTTTGATGAATTGTCTGAATGAGAAATTATCGATGGTTTGTATTTATTAAGAGTATTAAGATAGGATTCTTAATTGCCTTATAGACATGTATAGTTTCTTTCATGTAATCATGTTTGCCTCTACGTAATTTTTGGATAAAATGCAAATGTTTGGTAACATGAACAGAATGTTCGATGAAATGCTCAGATGATGAATTTATTTGGATTGTTTGTCAAATGCTAAAATGATTATCACATGTGTTTATTTACTGCATCTGAGTAAGATTGAGGCTACAACGTAGCCCAAGCAATTGGTAACAGTCCCTGTTCAGGTAGCCGAATTAGTCTCGCCACATTGGGTAGACTTGATGAATCCGGGTTGCACGACGATTGTTAGCAGTGGCTAAGCCACGGGGGGTGCTTATGCGCTCCAAGTCAATTAAGTCAGCGTATGCCCATACCAATCGAACTTGCCTAACAAATCGATTGACCTATTGTGTGTTTATCATGAATGGACACTACTACTTGAATCTAAGTTATCCCTTACCAGTGTAAAGGCACTCTTTAACCATGGTACCATGATCCGCTAAGACTCATGGGCCGGGCATGGTGGTATGGGATACTGTGTTCGAGCTGTCGGCCTACGCTGGGGTGACGAGCCTCCCCATAGTGACCAGTGAGCAACTAAAACTCGTGAGCTGGACATGGTGGTATGGGATACCGTGTTCATGCTGTCGGCCTACGCTGAGGTGACGAGCCTCCCCGTAGTGACCGCAAGTATAAACTTTTGAACATGCTTATCGACTGCTTTTCATTAGGAGTGATGCCCTATAACTTGCTTATCGTATGTGCTTAACTAGGATTGACGACCCTAAATGGATCCTTCGGTTTGAGTCAATGATATAAAGGGAGGTACCCTAGCTTCCCAAACTTGTTGTATGATAAGCCTAATTAAGTACTCGGCTAACATGACCATGCATCGCATTGCATTAGTTATAATGTGTTTTAAAGGAGATGAAGGTGCACTGTGTTTGAGGGAGTGCTGTCATATACGAAATAGGTTGTTGAAGTCGCTTGTGAGGGAGCTTTGATGCGAGGGCATACATCATTACTTGCACTCCATTCCTACATTAATAAGAGTAGTTAGGAAGTGATTGTTATGTTGCTTTATCATTACTGCTTGATTAACTTGATAACATATTAACTTTTACCTTATAGTACCACTGAGTTGGTCACTCATTCCCACTCTGGGACGGTGTTTTAAAACACCAACCAGACTCTGGTTTAGATGCAGGTGCTGGCGAAGTCTACACAATGGAGCAGGACTTTATGGGCGAGGAGGAGTTCTCCTACTTTCAGCTCTCAGGCAGGTTTATGTAGACCTCGTACCGATACATAGGGACTACAGGAGTATTGGCTTACTTGGACACATCTACTTTTCCACATTTTGTTATTTTGAAACAATACATGTATATACTCAGCCCGGTTACATACTCATACTCTGCAGGTTGTAAAACACTTACATGTTTAAATATATATATTTCAGACTTCCGCTTGCTTAATTTAATTATATCCAGAGTATGTTGTGCTGTTTTAGTATAATCTCACTCATGTTTAACTCATTAATATAGTGAAATCTGAACATCATTATCCATATTGCATAAGTGATATGCTGGATTTAAGGAGTAAAGCTTTGCTCGACCCTCAAAATTTAGGGCGTTACAAAGATCTTTCACTACTACATCCCGCCTGGGAGGTAAATTCGACGTTCTAGCGGACACTGTCGGCCTTTGTGCCGGAGATTCTAGTACCCTCTGTGAATGTCGGAATGCGATATCCGTATTCACCGCCATCTCAGCC
Source organism: Magnolia sinica (assembly GCF_029962835.1). Taxonomy (NCBI): domain Eukaryota; kingdom Viridiplantae; phylum Streptophyta; class Magnoliopsida; order Magnoliales; family Magnoliaceae; genus Magnolia; species Magnolia sinica. The sequence continues at coordinate 48,921,086 of NC_080585.1, read as the reverse complement.
AGTAACGAGGGTGATTCTGAGACAGCCCAGAAGCCGCTCGCTTCACCTTCGTCACCATAGACTCCCTCCCGAGGGCTTACGGAACCTGAGATTTTGCGAAATTAAAGAAAAGGGAGGGAGAGAAAGCTCACCGGAGATTTTGGAGATGCCAAAAAATGCAGAAAAGAAGAAGGCAGAAAGGGAAAAAAGGGAAGGGGTAGAGAGTAGAGGAGAATATGGAGATGCGCGTGAAAATACGAAAATAAGGACGCTAAGGCACCCCTTTTATAGCTGTGCCACGTGGCTCCGGCATTAAATGGGAAGCCGAATCGGCGTCTCCTCGGACGCCCTGGCCCGACACATGGCACCGCACCACGCGCCGCTTGGGTCCGCCGTCAAGCGCCCTGCCACGCTTCTCCCTCTTATTTGTCCCACCATCGAAATGACGGCCCTACAGCTCGTGCAACCTCGGGAAGAAAACCGACGTGCGTTAGAATGAGGTAACGTGTCCCGATATTCGTGTTGACCGCCGTACAAGTAATAAATGCTCCATCATAAGTTGGGTCCAAGTACATTCCGACCCAATTCCTATCTACTCCTTAGCCTTCACAGGTCGGCACAAGGAGTAAGGGGCTCACTGTTCAGGAAAAATATGACAAGTCCGATAAGACGGATTATATAAGAATGACATGGCCCGAACTCACTAGGCGCCAGGCCTGACCGAGGCCTACATGCCTAGTGTCATAAGGCGAGACCTCTTAGGAGGCCAAAGCACCTTAAGGATCCCTAAGGGGATTCCCAGGGGCCAATACATGCTGACTCATTTCATGGGTCGGTCATCATTTAGGCATAAGCTGACCTAACTTTGGCCCAACCTCAGTCCGACCTACCTTTTAAGCTGGCCAATAGGGCAACCATCAACCAACAATAAGTCGATTATGGATCGACCGCGTCTGACTAAGAGTTAGACGAATAGTAGAGAAAGAGAGTCGATCGGTGCCCGAGAACGTCGACGCTCCAGGGTTGGCCAATGGTTTGCTGAGCCACTTTTTCTCGGCTAGAGGCTTATCATCAGATCTCACCCTAAGCCAAGCCAAGAATCGCTCAAGAGCCGGCCCGTATTAAAAATCTTCCTCCGAGATCTTCGGAAGATAATCTCCAATCCCAAGAATCCAAGGAATCGAGGATCTCGGGATCGTCTAAGATATTGATCTATCCTATTTACGGAAGATCCCAAAGTTACACGGGATCGCTTCTCCTTTATAAGTAAGAAACACCTAATGGTGAAAGGTACACACACATTCTTACCCCTAAGCTATTATCATACTCTTAGACCCAGAATCCAAGTTTGACTTAGGCATCGGAGGGTCCCCTGAATAAGTCAGGGTCTCCTTTGTCCTCTTCTTATGTAGGTGTCCAAGTAGCGGAAAGGGGGTGAGCAAAAAATAGCATCAACATGTTCCATGAGTACCCCAAGACATATAACACGGTGGATGTCATTCATCTATCAGGGCCCAAAATTTGCTCTAATTGATTACAAGAATCATCTGAAGGACATCTGTAAGCTATGATCAGATGATCAGGATCATCTAATTCAAACTCAGATTGAGTAGTGTTGCACACAGCACCAATCTGGATCATCTAATTCAAACTCAAATTGAGTAATGTTGCATTGGAGCACCGATGTTGGTATCATGTGCTATTAGGAAAGCTATGTGGCCCATGATGTATGAGTATTTATTTATGTTGTACTTATACTTTTCTAGCCCATTTAAAGGCATCAATCCAAAAATAATGGAGAACTAAATCTCTGGTGAACTACAGCACAAGAAAAGGTGGTGATTGAACGCCACCATTAACTTTTTGGGGGCTATCAAAGCTTTGTATCAAGTTGATATGTGTGTTTACCCTGGTCCAAATTTGTGTAAATAAAAAGCTTTGAATACAAACCAAGCCACCTTGCTCGGTTTAGCCGATTTAGGTCAGCTTGGTTCGGCTCGAACAACTTGTGCGAGTTAGGCCGAGCTAGAAATTTCAACTCGTTTCAAAATTGGATTAAGGCCAAGCTATATGCTAGCCCGATTTGGTTTAGCTCGAACTTTGGCTTAGTTCAGATGAGCCGAGTTTGAATGTGTGTGTGTGTGTGTGTGTGTGTGTGTGTGTGTGTGTGTGTGTGTGTATTGGATTAAGGCCAAGCTATATGCTAGCCCGATTTGGTTTACCTCGAACTTTGGCTTAGTTCAGATAAGCCGAGTTTGAATGTGTGTGTGTGTGTGTGTGTGTGTGTGTGTGTGTGTGTGTGGGAAATGGTACTATGAGGTTAATTGACCTCATGTGAACTTCCCATGACGTCGAGCTATGTGGGCCCCATCGTGATGTGTGTCGAACATCTATCCTGTGCATTTGATGGGTCCCCTTTAGGTTATGGGATATCCCAAAAATCTATACAGAATTCAAGTGAGCCATACCACCTAAAACCATGTGAAGACATGCCTAAAATTTATCATAGTACTTGGTGGGGCCAACCTTAGTTTTGGATGCGGCTGAAACTTTGTACAACCCCTCATCCAAGTGGAACACAAACAATGGATGGTTTGGATTTGTGAAAAAAAAAAAAATCTTGGTAGAGTCAACAAATGATTATGAATGTTTTAATGGGAGGATAACTCCTCTAAACTGTTATATGTGGTGTGGCCCTCGTAGATTGACTTAATTTTTTAAGCATGTGGCCTGCCATGGAATGGTACATCTGACTAGTGGGGTAGATGTTTGACACACATCATGATGGGGCCTGTTGATATAAAAAACCTGAAACATCTCCTCCTGTGTCGCCACCTGCACAAGAAAGGTGTAAGGGGACCTTGGATAGAGCCGAGGAACCTCCGATGCTTAAGTCAACGACTGGACAGGAAGAAAGGTCCTATTGGGGTATTTTTCTGCGTACCTTTTATCTTGGAGATGTCCTCCTTTTATAGGAATGGGAGGTCCCGTCGTGCAGAGATTTTATTCCGAATATCTCGGAAATTTAATTTGGTTGCAATTTGTTTACGAATGCTTCCCGATCCCGAGATTTTCGGGGTCGGAAATCCTTTTACAAGATTTTCGGGATGGCATTTATGCTTACACCGTCTCTTCCTTACTCGACTCAGCTCTATCCAACTCTAGAAAGAGATGAGTCTCGACTGACTGCAAGGGTTAAGGTTTTTTGCCTTCTGTCGGGCGAAATAGAGTCGGTCCGTAACCGATACCCCTTTTCGCTTCGAGAGCCGACAATACAACCGATCTATTATGGATCGGTTTTGTGATCGATCAGGTGCCTTATAACCTTGGGACTTTAATTGTTGTCGTTTAGACGTTGTTGGCTCATTATCCGAGACAATTTTATACGTCTTATATATTTGGCCTATGGTTCTTGACTCTTTAAATCTCGATCGGGATTCATTCCCTGCAATCCAAGCTAAGTCTCTCCTTTAGGCTTCGCCTTATCTCAGTTTGACTTGTTGCCTCGGAATCTTGAGCGGTACTAGCAAAGTTAGTCCATTTCATAACCGGGCCTCTGGACTTGTCATATTTTTTCCCAACAGGGCCCACATAGCTCGACCTCATGAGAAGTTCCCATGAGGTGGACCTCATAGTACCGTGTGTATGTGTGTGTGTGTGTATATATATATATATATATAAAACTTTTAAGTTTGCAGCTGTGATTCTCTCTTCCTTTAATCATTTTGCATACAATTATAAAATCAAACCAATCAAATGAGCTACACACGATCCGATCCACCTAGTTGGAAACTGGCTAGAACTTGAATAGGATTTGTGCTAGACTATGCAAAATAGAGTTTTGCTAATTCCAGGCCGACTTGCGAGACATCCAAGCCGTAGATCAGATCGGGTGTATCCACCGCACAGATGGCCTGCCTCAATCAGGTCCGCCACAAATACGTACAGAACTTGGACTGAGTTTTTTACCGTCCATTTTTCATGCATATTTCTGATGATAGCTAACAGAGTTGCATGGAAACACTGGATCCTGATCAATGTTGCCGTATGCTCAGATCTGGGCCACACACACGTGGCCCCCACATGCTTAATAACTTTGATCACGAAGTGGACCCCACGTGGAGAACAGATTTTCAAAAGAACTGACCAACAAACCACTTGCATAAAACAATTACATTGATTGAAACGAGGGCCACTCCAATCACTGGAACAGCCTACATTTCACAGATACTATATGGGCTTGCCTGATGAACGGCCTTGATCTTGAGCACGTTGCAATGCGACACGTGTGAAGCGGTGTATGTGTACATGAAAAAAAAATTGTTCGGTGCATCCACCATACACCGGAAGAAGTTTTACTTATTTTTAAAAGAAAAATTACATCAGAATCCAACAGAAATAACGGAAATAAAAGGAAATGCAGATGAGATCATTCATATCCAAAACAGATCCAACCGTTGCATTCAATTCAAATTCAAGCCGTTGGTTGCTGGCCTCGCATGCTGAATGACAAACCATAGATCTTCCATTTTAACCGTCCGATCATCTCCATCAGAATCCAACAGAAATAACTGAAACAGAAGGACACAGAGATGCTCATGTCCCAAACAGATCCAGCCGTTGAATTCAATTCAAATTCAAGCCGTCGATCGCTGTCCCCACATGCTGAATGACAAACCCATAGATCTTTCTTTTCAACCGTTCGATCAGCTCCATAAAGCCCGCCTCCCCCACCCTCTCCAACCACTCATTCACTCGCTTCAGCTGTGACAGGACCACCGCAACTTGTCCGCTCTCCCGGACGGAATACTCCCCCAGCACCTGGAATCCGGCATCCAACGCACCGTCGACGAACTGCAGGAACCAGGCCTGCATTTCCCGTCGCAGGCTCTTCGCGAGCTCAACCGTCTCTCCCACTCCATACCCTCTGACCCATGTGGAGGAATCTGGTGACAATGCAGGTGGGACCGAGGCTGGGGCCTTGGTGGGCTTCTTTGCAGGTGTTGTGAGGGATGGCCTCTTGGAAACGCTCGTCCGTGGAGGTGAGGCAATGGGCTTTTCTGAATTCAGGACTTTTGTTGGAGTTTCAGTTCGGTGGGTTAGGAGGGAGACGGCTTCAAGATCAGTAGCCAGTGCAGCTTCGATCCATAGAGAGACTGATTTGGACCGCTCAAGGGAAGCAGAGTTGTAATGGTCTCGATCGGCATTGGAGGTGCGGCGTACTGCAAGAGATTCGATAATTGATGATGATTTCATTACATCTTCGTAGAGTGACAGGAATCGATCGATGACAGGCAGTGGATATCTGGCCTTGGATGAAGAAGAACAGAGATCCGAGAACATGCTGATACAACATTTAAGGAAAAATAAAAAATAAAAAATAAAAATCAATTAACCAGGCTATCGCTAAAAACCGTTCATAAGGTGGGCCGCCCATTTGCATGAGGAAATATACAATTGATTAGGGACCCACCTTTTGGTGATCAAGATCATTGAGACAATAGGCCCATCGTGCACAGGAGATGGTCGTCCGACAATCTATCGAATGGATGTTCCAAACCATCTGACTGTCCGTTTGCTGGACATCGATCGAGTGGCTAAAATTCCAGAATGGGGGACCCACTAGATGAACAAAACAGCACTATCCAAAAAGAGATGACTGTCCATTTGATGGACATTGATCAAGTGGCTAAAATTCCAGAATGGGGGGCCCACCAGATGAACAAAACAGTACTATCCAAAAAGAGAACCTTACTAATAAAACTAAAAAACAACTGATTTTATGCAAATGGAAAAAGATATTTACTACCTTAGATTCCTCACAACAGATTCAGTAGCAGAGGCTTCTTCAAGTGCCTCAGCAGCAGCTGTAGAAGCAAGCATTCTCCTTTGTAGAGCTTCCTGCAGAATAATCATCCAAGTAAAAAACTTGCATGAGCAAAGTTCAAAAGGATTCAAAAGAAATAGAACAGAGCTCTCATTACTACCTTTCCAAGCCTTGCCAGGTTAGGCGGGATGCCATCTAATGGGAAACTACCATCTGTCCACTTCCGTTCATGAACAGTGATTTTTGGGGTTGTGCGGACTGGCTTCTCCGGTACAGGGAGACATTCGATCTTATCACCAGACCTTGGTTTCTCATTGGTGGAGACGTCCTCTGGATTGGTTTGGCCCCCATTGGCATCACTCATTCGCCTTGACATAGCTACCTGCAGGTTACAATTGAGGCAACATGTAACTAGAAATCCACCATAAAAAATGTTGGGGGACTGCAGAAGCACACAGAGATGAATCTAGTAATCCAATCGCACAATCCAAACACAATCACATGGACTCTGAATTTAACGTGAAAAAACTCTTTCAAGAAAAAACCGCAACACAAAGTGTCAGATAATCACTATGAAAGCTGGAAACCCTAGGAACGAATTTGAAAGCTTCTGAGATTAACCCTAATCCCAATTACACCCATAGTTAAAACCTCTATAAGAATCACAATTGGAATAGGAAAGAACTCCGCAAGAAATCCTGCAAAATTTCCGCCACTTACGCAATTCTGCATATTTCCTGCACGACAGTTCGATGGACTTTGATGGCATCGACTAAACCGTTGATGGCATCGAACTAATGCCAAAACATTCCAATGACCAAACATGAAAATTCCATATTTTTCCGATGGCATCGATCACCCTTCGATGGTATCGAACAGGGCACCCAAAGTGTCCAGAGAGTAAACATATAAATTCAGGATTTTCTTGATGGCATCGAGCCGACTTCAATGGCATCAAAGTCTGCTCGATGGCATCAAACCTGTCATCGACGCTGTTGAATTACATATTTAAGACATCAATCAACAAAAAAGTTAGATGCTAGCACGCATTTGAAGATACAAGTGCAATCCATCAAGTAGTGGGACATGGTGCAGATGCCCTTGCCCAAAAATCAGGGAAATTCAGTTCATTCATCAGCTGGGCCAAAGCATACAAAACAAATGGATGGCTGGAAAAAAAACTTATTTTAGCAGTAAATTTGTTGCTGGCCCATCAAAATGCGAGCATACGTTAGAAGATTCAAGTCAGTCCATCAAGTGGGGCAGACAAACTAGATCCCCTTGACCAAAATCAGGGCGATTCAGTTCACTTACCAGGTGGACCAAAAAACATAAAAAACAACTGGATGACTGTAAACCTTGTTCATACACTGGCCCACCTGATGAATTGATCTAGAATACAAGATCCATACAATGTCTCCCACCCAATGTACCAGTTTGGCATATGTCACTGCGTGTAGATTGACGGCGAACACTCTTATCCAATGGTAATAAGTAAGCCCATAGTTGCATCCATGTGGGCCCAGAAATGAATTTTTACCAGATTAAGGTGAGAAGAAGAATCCACATCAGACTAGCTCTGATCTGCATCCTAACTTGGTGTTCCTTTTTGTTTATTTGATAACCAAGATCAGAGGAAAATTCAAAGAATAAAATTACAAGCAGTTGATGTTTGGGCATCCTCATGACAGTAATCAACCATATAAAAGATTTGATATTGAAAAGGAGAGACAGAGATCTTAAAAATCAAAATGGCCATCTTAGAGGCAAGGACTCTACAGAATTAGAAGGCAAATTCCACTGTCCATGACAGAAATCAAATGCAAGTGTTTTCTTTTCAAATTAGATTAGTTAGAATTGGGGTTGCAAGAGTGGCAACAGATTTGGGTGTGGGAGCGGGGATGCGTCCATTTCAAAATGTTAGCAAGTATAAATGGCTAGGAAGCTCCGATTAGAAGGATCTTTCACTAAGGTCTAAACTCTAAAAATGAAGGTTTCCATGCATTCAAACATACTCTCAAAGTTGCTCTTTTTGTATCCAAATGACATTGAATCCTCTACAACACCTGTTGTAGGAAACACCTATAGCACCTCAGCTCCCAGCTCCATCAGGGCCCCACCATGTTGACTGTATATAGACTAAAAATCAGCTTGACGGGCCGTGATTCAAAATAGGTTAGGAGGGAGGGCCACACCATGTCAAACATGTGAAATCGTGAGTAAAACCTTTAAAGGTTTTCATGAGTAAAACCTTTAAATGCACACAATGCAGCCCACATGAGTTTTGGGTCAGGTTGATTTTTCGAGTGTCCCCATCCCATTGTCTCCTATGGTGCATCTCAGCTTAGTTTGTAAATCAGGCTGATTTTAAGCCCATTGAGTTTGCACCTGATGGAAAGAGTGGATGTCCCACACACAACACTGTGGACCCCTTAGATCAGTGGTGTTGAAGGCACTGCTACAGTTGTTGTAGAGGATTCCAATCTGTGTCCGAAGACCCATCAGATTTGAATGTCCCCAAATCTTACTTAGAGTGAAAGATAAATAAGATTGCAGTTGCCGTCTCAAGTAGGCTTCTTTTGTGTGCTCAAGTGAATTGAATTGCAAATGGTCACCTTAATCAAGAGGAAATTTTCAAAACAATATTTGCAATAATAACGATGTTGCTTCTAATCATTCACAATGAGGAAGTAGCCTTCAAATTGTATGTGTATGCTTTATGAATGCTAAGAAATGATAATTCACACGTTCTTCATTGTTTGGAAAATTGTCTAATTAGCCAAATAAGTTCAAATGATAATGATGTTGCTTTTAATCATTCACAATGAGGAAGTAGCCTTCAAATTGCATTTGTGTATGCTTTATGAATGCTAAGAAATGATAATTCATTTGTTCTTCGTTGTTCGGAAAATTGTCTAATTAGCCAAACAAGTTCGAAGGGTTTTTAACATATAAACTCCTATCATTTGGTCCATTGCCAAATGATAGTGGATGTCCCACTATCTTTTCCACTTATCAAGCGTATTTTTAAAATTCCAAAAAAAAAAAAAAAAAGTGTTTATACCCATTTACTCTCTTCTAAAGTTTTTAACTAACTCATCTTCTAAAGAAACCGCAAAAATTGCCCATACCTTCTTCTCATCTCTCGCTTTGGAGAGGGACGTCACACTTGATTTTTTTGGGGCCCACCGTTATGTATATTTGAAATCCACTCCAATTATTAGATGTGTAATCTCATGTTAGGGCCAAGGCTAAAAAATCAGGCTGACCTGTTATTCATGTAGGCCACACCAAAGGAAGCAATTGGGAAAGAGGCATCCACCCTTGAATTTACATGGCCCACCATGATGATTATATGAAATCTACTCCAACTGGCACACCAAAATTTAGGCATATGGCCCAAAAATCAGGCCCATAAGTGATTTAGGTGGGCTGCAACAAGAAAAACAGTTTGGAGGGTGAGTGTTATCCTTTACACTGTTTCCAATCGTGTGTCCACTTGAATCACAGATGGGTTTGATATTTGGGATTTGGGCCTAATTGGAGTGTCGTATCTAGTGATGAGTGTGGATTTCTCATAAACATTACAATGAGACGTGATCAATGTGAATCATGTCTTGTGTAAATTTTAGCTTCTTTTTTTCTTTTTTTAAATTCCCCTACCATTGCAACCTAATGGGTTGGGTAGGGCCAGGCTTCATGGTCCAAGCCGGTCCGATTAAGAAGCGGGCTTGAATTTTAAATCCAGGCCTAGTCCTTAGGCCTGATACTGTAGGCCAAATTTAGCCTAAGTGGGCCAAGCCTGTAAACCCAACAGGCCAGCCTAGCCCATTAACAACACTACTTTCAGTCATTGTTTTATCGCTCAAGGTCAAATTATGAGATTTTATACCATATCTAATAAAGAGAGGGGTTTATATGGAAATAGTAATAAGGGAGGGTTTTTATCCTAACGGACCAAAAATATGGATTTATATGTCGAAAATCCTATTATCAAATGTCTACCACAAAAATCAAATAAACAAAGATAATCAATTTCCAATCCCATAACACAACCCAGATTTTAAACCATGGTTTGACATATCATCTAATAACCAATATGTATAAGTGCCAATTGATACAAGCCAATCACACTAAGAACATCATGAATTTCCCATTAAATGCACGATTTTATGGCTTGGACTCTGTCCTAAGTCAAGTCATGCAAGACAGGGTGATGGGCAACTCGGCCTAATTGACCTTTTTTTTCATAAAAGCTTTTGGTCCATTCCATAGAACCCCTCCCTTATTCACCATCATCATCGTGGTCATCTAAGCCTTATTCAGCTAAATAAATCCTATTTTGACATTCTATTCTATGACCATATCCTTGGTTAAACCATAGGCTGATCAAGTCTTTTCTACCTCCCCTATGTCCTTTTGGGCCTTTCTCTTGCTCTTTTATAGCCTTCAATTTGAATCAACTCACTCCTCCTGACAAGCAGCTTGGTCACCCTTGCACATCTGAACCATCCATCGTCTTATTGCTTTTGGTCCATTCCATAAGAACCCCTCCCTTATTCACCATCGTCGTCATCGTCATCTAAGCCTTATACAGCTAAATGAATCCTATTATGCCATTCTACTCTATCAAGGACCATATCTAAACCATAGGTTGATCAAGTATGTTCTTACTACCTCCCCCATGTCCTTTTGGGCCTTTCTCTCACCCTTTTATAGCCTTCAATTTGAATCAACTCACTCTTGATCAGGAGTGTTACTCGGTCTCCCTTGCACATGTCTGAACCATCCATCGTCTTATTTCCTATTTGTGTTGTACCCAAGTTCTGTTGAATGCAATCATTTCTAATTTTATCCTTCCTCATATTGTCCATGATATCGTCTAACAGAAAAATGACCTGTAACAGTCCTGTAACGATATTGAACTGATTTTTATTATTTTTTTTAAAGATTGTAATGGCCGTTATGGCCCATATCATAATAGCCTTACGACCACCATTACTATTACGGAACACCTTGGACTTGCCACTCATCCATCTCAACATCCTCATTTTAGCTACCCTCATCTTATGAACATGTTGTTCTTGAACTATCCAACATTATTTCCCATAAAGTATGGCTGGTTTTATAGTCAACTGATAAAATTTCCCTTAAGCTTTGTTGGTACATAAAGATCACAAAAAAGTCCAAAGTTACATCTCCACTTTTTCCACCCAACTTGAATTTTGTGAGTAACAACCTTCTTAATCTCTTCACTCTTATGAATTATCCACACAATTCGTAAAAAACAGTCATTTTGGGGTACCTTCTTAATTAGCAATCTTAAGTAATTCCTCATTTTGATATATAAACTCTTTTTTTTTTGTCCATTAGTATAAAACTGTCGCTTATTTACTATTCCAAAATAAATCCCTATTTTCTCCGGGTATAGTTAAAAAGCCCCCCAATATGATTTTGATTGACATAACACTGATGGAAAGGATGGTGGCAAGGCTAACTGTGCCCTTTTGCTTAACAAACTCAGGGCATTGGGGTCATTTGATATAACGTTTGATCACACACATTTCTCACAACTAAACGACATACATGGACCCCATCTATCACTAATGGGTCATACCCACATTGGTTAGATGATCCTAAGCATCTAAATGGAGGTAGACCTAATATCAAGACCATTCAATATGCGCATTTTCACATGCCTTTTTTCTTTTCTTTTCTTTTCTTTCTTTTTTTTTTTTTCTACACACACTCACGCCTTAGTGGGATTTCACCACCTATAGATACTCAACCCTTGACCGGGTGTTGAAAATCCTAAGAGTCTACCACCGGAGCAAGAGTAAGGATCCAAATTAAGAGAAATGAGTACATAGAAATGTTCATTAATGTGTTTCAATGCAGTTTGTGGATATTGGCGAATGTTTAGGACTGAAGCTTGTGTGTATTGTCTTGTGCATATTGGGTTTTGGTCATATATGATACAACACCAACATGCTCATTTTTATCCTTGTTTTTAACTTCAATTAATCAGATAAATATCCAGACTTGATCTCGTCTTTACAACAAGACCCAATAAAAAAAATCAATTCATTCTTTTGCAATTTTATGTATAAATTCTAAATATTTAAACCAATGCAACAAACAAGGTATTCGGTAATGGTAAGGGTAGCCATAATGGCTACCACCATTACCTTTACAATACGGGTTGTAACGGCTATTACGGCCCCCGTAATGGCCATTACGGTCTCTTTTGTATTAAAAGAAAAAAACCCAAAAAACATATATTTACCCCATAACGTTGTAAAAGATATTTGAAAAACTTATATTGTCCTGTAACAAACCATTACAGGACTGTTATGGCCTTTCCAGGAAGTGTAACAGGCCATTAATGGTGGCGACATATTATTTTTTACATAACAGCTGTCACAGCCGTTACGGCCCTGTAACAGCCTTTCCGGCACACAATGGCGACAAATATTACCAAGATTCTAAAAACCTCATGGATAATATTACCAAAAAAAGCACACTAAGCATTATTACTGCGAGATTTTTAAAATATTGACAGATTTTTAAAATGTCACCTTTTTCCGCGATACTATTGCCATTTAAGGAATTTGTTATATAAATATATATACTTAAAATTTGAATTTATTTGGTGATTTAGAGTAAATATTTTTAAATAAAATTTCAGCAATAATTTCCCAATAATATCCCAGGAAAAACCTCAAATTTTGAAAATTTCCCAAGAAATTGCCTAGAATGGGATCTCTCACTATGATTTGAACCTAAGAATATGATTGAACACCAAACAACCATCACCCATGAATTCAATAAAATCAAAAACATTCGAAGCAGGATTAAATAATCAATTAGAAAAAAAAAAAAAACTGATCATTTTCATGTAATATACCCATACCTGTGTCCTCAAAATTGCTTGCAAATCCGGTTTGGTTTTCGAAACCAACTTCTCCTTCTGCTCAGCTGAGGCCCCCATGGATGCTGCAGCTGGGTCTTCCCAGCTCTTCCGAATTGGCTTTGTGGACCCCACCAATGCATCCGAAACCTTGGAAATCCCTGCAGCCATCGCTGCCATCTTTTTCTTACCAGCTGAATCAGCGACGGCAGCAGCAATTACTGGTGAGACCTTCAATCCTCCTGAAAGTCTCCTCCCAGGCGAAAGCGAGCCCCTCCGCCCACTCGGCGATGCTTGCTTCCGCCCAATTGGGGAAGGCTGCCGGTACCTGGACGGCACAACAATTGCCGGCTCCCTCGACGATCGACGGTTCTCATCCTTTGCGGCAACCAAGCTCGGCACCTCACATTTTGATGGAACTGGTGATGAAGGCCGTGACCCTGATTTCCTCGCAGGTGCCGGTGAGTTCTCCCGCTCTGCTGCAGGCCCCAAATTCCTCTTCCCAGTTGACAACGACCGTCGTTCTTTCACACCAGCTGGCGATGAGAACCGTCGCTTCTCTGATGGCTTCTCCGGTGGCGCCAGCCCCTTCTTCTCATCAGAATTCTCAGCAGCAGGTACATTCTCTTTTGGGGCAAGGACCGGGCGGGACCCGCCATTGTCGAATTTCGGATCCTCTTCAGATTTCTTGTTGCTGTAGATGTAGGCCGAGACAGGATCCAGCGAGCGGTCAGGATCAGAGACAGGTTGGATTACAAACCCGCGCTTGGATGGTGAGATACGGGCGATCAACGGATCGGGCGTGCCGATGAAAGGGTGGCGGCCTGCAATCGGGCGGAGGCCAGAGGCGCGTGGAAGTGGAGGAGAATCGAAGAAGAGGCGGTCGACATAGACGAACTGACCCAGCTGGAGGCGGTTGGCAAGGATAAGATCGTTGTCACGCTCAGAGAGGGAGACGTAGGTGGAGTGAGCAGAGTCGGAGAGTTGAACGTAGAAGCCATGGTTGGGCCAGAGATCGGGGCCTGCCAGAGCCGGGACGATGCTGACTATCTGGAGGAGGACCGAACGATGCTCTCCGGCGACCTTGGTGTCGGAATTCATGGACTGGAGGAGCTTGAGGAGGATACCTGGGTTGAGACTCGCCATTGAATCGGTTTTGAATCGGTCCGAGTTGACCAGGTAAATGCTACCTCTCTTTTTCTCTTCGTATGAATCGCCCGAGTCGACTCGGGAGGTTAAGAGAGTTTCTTTTCTCTTCTTCTCTGGGAAGAAGATGAGATGAGCGAAAGCAGTGGAAAGGGAGAGAGAGGGGTTATAGAAAGTGACGCGGCAGTAACGGCTGCCGTTACGTAACGGTTACTTTTTCAAATTTTCGAAATCCCGCCTTTCTCTTTATGGGTGAGATTTGAATTCTTTCGGTACGGATTGACGGAGAAAGGGGAGCGTGAGGTTGCCGTTATGTTACCGTTATAGGGGGACCACAATCGTCTACCGCAACTGTCTTATGTAGAGCGTGAAACAACCGAGCTCTGTGGGGTCCACCATGTTGTCCGTGTAAAATCCACTCCGTCGATCACGTGAGAACCATTACTTTGACGGCATATACCGAAGATACTTCCGATTAAACTCATGCTTTCCACACCAATTGAAAATTGCAAAGTTGCTTCCAAAACAACCAAGTTCACACGGTGGGACCCGCCTTAGGTTTGAATGGGGAGCCGATTGGGTGCGGCCCTTACCGTGGGCCCTGATGTATGTACTAAATCCAAGCCGTCCATCCATTTTTTAAGATCATTTTATGGAATGGGCCCAAAATTGAGGGAGTTCCAATTCTCCGGTGGACCATACCATAAGAAACAGTCAAGATTGACAATTAATGGGCCACAAAAGTTCTTGATCAAGCTGATATTTGGTTTTTAAAAAAAAAAAAAAATTTTACTTCGTCCAGGTTTTTTAACCTTATTAACATTACCAAAACATTACCTTATTACTTACCAAAACATTACAAGTGACTATAGGAAGCTTTTAATGACAGTGTTCAATCACCATTGTTTCCTGTAATATGGCTTACCTGAGATTTGGTTGTTCTGCATTTTTTGAGTTCATGTTCTAAAATAATATAAAAAATAATAGACGACATGGATATAAAATACATATATCAAGGTGGGCCCCACATAAGGGCCGCGCTGTCTTGGGTGAGGCAAAGGCCTCACCTAATCAGGTCCACGGTTCAAACCCACGCAGCTGGTGTCAAAGCTCTATTGGCCCCACCATAATGTATGTGTTTTATCTATATTTTTCATTCAATTTTTTTTATTTTTTATTTGGCTTATTTCAAGGCATGAGCCTAAAATTGAGGCAAATTCGGAGCTCAAGTGGACCACACTATAGGAAACAGTGGGAAGAATGTTGTCCACCATTGAAACCTTCCTAAAGCCCGCGGTGATGTTTATTTATCATTTAACCTATTCATAAGGTTACACGGACATGAGAATCAGACTTATTTTTGTATCTTCTCTTCATCCTCTCTTTGTCCTAGCTGCAAAGTTGCACCAGATTAACAGGTTTGATAACTCAACTAGTCTAGGTTACAAGAATTCTGCAACTCTAAGATACATGAGGCCCACCGTAATATTTTATCTACTAATTTGATCTGTTTACCTAGCTCATTTTAAGGGCCTGTTTGTTTTTCAAAGAAATGAGAAATACCTGGAAAATAGTAATTATTACAATTTTACTGCGTTTGAAAATTTATGGGAATTTGTGCCGGTGAAATTGGTTCAAAAGATGTAATTTTAATTTTTGAACTGCCAGGTAATGCGAATGATATATCCATTCCGTCAGTCTGTTTTATTACAATATTTTGGAGCATGAGACAAAAAATGAAATAGATCCAACACTCAAGTGGCCCACGCCAAAAGAAACAGTGGGCCTACAAAGATTTTAACGGCAAGTATTAGATTCACTTTTTTGTATGACGTGATCCAATTGAGTAATGGATATGCCTCAATTTTTTACTCATACTATGAATTCAACTGGAATAATGGATGAACGGTGTAGATAAGCGAAATGCATCACAGTGGGACCCACAGATATTTTGTAATATTCTTGATTTTCGTGTCCAAAAGTAAGTAATCATATCAAGTAAGTTGCAAATACAGGAGGGAAATAATTATTACTTTTTTACACTGCATTTACCATTTCACCGAAAACCAAACACGCCCTAAATCACCATAGGAAATTGTGGGGATGAAAACATCTATCATTAAAACTTTCATGGCCTCATGGTAATGTTTATATGCCACCCAACCCTTTTATAAGTGATTCTGGACCAGAAAGAAGAACAAACACAATTATATATTGTGGTTCGGCTACGTGCCTACCCTACGCCCGATGTACATACTCTCTCTTAGAGTATAACGGATTTCACTATTGGAGGTTTTAAATCAGGTTTACTTCAAACCTTTACAGCCTTACACAAACATCCAAGTTTATGTCCTATACAAGAACATGGTCCTAATTCTGAACTTGACAATTTAGACCATATAGGCCAAAGTCCTACCTGACAGTCTGTGCCTTACACAAGAGCAATGATCCTACATAAGCACCCAACACTTTATACCCTACATAAGAGCAAAGGTCCTATATAATAACTTGGACATTTAAGTCATACATAAGAGCTAAGGTCCTACACAAGAACCTACATTTATGCCCTACACAAGAGCAAAGGTCCTACATAAGAACCCAACACATATTCTCTTGCCAGAGGCTTACAAAAGGACTTAAGTTGGTTTTTCCTTCGGCTAACCAACAACATACATCCTACGCAAGAACCATGAATTTAAGTCACACAGGCCAAGGTCCTACTCGAGAACTTACGGTGAGTTTGGGATACAAACTCTTGCACTTCAACCTAAACAAGGAAATAGTACAACAATGGACTCTTACACATAACACTTACTTATCAGATTGAGTCCCTTTTAATGCTCCTCTTAGGTCGCTTGATCTCTGCTCTCACGTGCTTCAATCAGCTTCCCGATGCTCCCTCGATTATGTTGCCACAACTTCACCAAGTCTTCAGCTCCACAATTATCACCTTGCTTGAGATGCTCAAGGTGATAAGAGTGGGTTGAATCTCCTACAACTAATGGGTAGTTGTTTATCCTAGGGGATTCAACTAGATGAGTCTCCTAGAGGACTTAGACAATGATATACCAAGATGCTTAAGTCTAATCTCTAAGAAGCATATCTCCAATGGTGAGGTTGGAATCCTCATTGGAGTTGAAATCTCAAGGGAGATTGCTTGAAACTCATAGAAATAGAAGCATTATGTGAGGAATATGCCTATGGGATCACCTTATCTCTAGTTGCTCCAAAAACTCATCGAAATGCCCAAGAACACAATTGACTTCACGAAGGTCGGTATATATATATATATATATATATATATATATATATATATATATATATATATATATATATATATATATATAAAGGCAAAAAACGGCTTTGTCAATGCCATCGAAAGGTTCCCCGATGCTATCGAACAATCCAAACAAATATGGTATTTTCTCGTTGGACAGATCTAGACTAGTTTCGTTGTCATCGAATTGTCCTTCGATTGCATCAAACATCAAGCTTCGATGCGATCGAATGTGCTTCGATACCAACGAGAAAATCAGGGAAAAATCCACAAACCTTGTTGGACAATCTCTGGATCTCAATCGATGCCTTCGAAACATAAGTTTCGATATCATCGAAGGGACCCCGATGTCATCGAGAATTCCAGAGATAAATCCAGTTTGATTGTTCGATATTTTCTGACTCTTGATCGATGTCATTGAGGAGACTTTGATGCCATCAAAGGGACCTCGATGTCATTGAGAATTTCAGAAGGAAATCTAGTTGGTTGCTAGACATCCTTGACTCTCGATCAATGTCATTTAGCAAGTCTTCGATGCCATCGGAAACTATTTGATGGCAGCTCAATGCCATCAAACATCAATCGAATTCCATTGTTTGGACTTATCTTTTACACAACAGATTTGCACCTCTTGTAACCTTATTTATCATGTTTTTCTTGGTCTCTTAAGGCTAAGGGATGATCAATTGATTATTCCTATTGGGTCGAGATTATCTAAAGGTGAATGGTTATTTTAGGTCAAGAATTAGGGTCACCAAGACATCTCTTTGACATATATGTGCTCCTTGATGTTTCTGCTCGGCTCGTGTCTTCGGTCTTCACTTTCCAAAGGCTCAACCGACTACGAACACAATGGCTCACGTGATTGACAAACAAGGGTGCAAAAATGAGTGCACTATGGGCCTGTTTGGACAGTGGTATTAAGTTGTATTAAATGGGATTGCATTACTAATCCCACTTTGAAATTCAAGATGGCATGTTTGGAAGGAGTGTGAGATGGGATTAAAATTAACTTTCTAGGCTTTGGAAAATGAGTCTTGTGTTGGAAAGTGTAACATGGGATTACTAATCCCACTTATGATGAATTTTTCTTTGCATCCACGTTCAATCCAAATGCAATTTGAAATTAAATCCTAGGATTTATTTTTTAATGGATACATTCCAAACACAGTATTAGAAAACATGGGATAAACCCAGTCCAGGGACAATACCTTACACATGCATTTATTATAACTTTTGCAATTCCATCTATCTTAATCCCACCTAATACAGTTGGCCAAACAGGCCCTAACAGCATGGTCCAAGAACTGAGGGTTTTAGAGGATTCTTGTGAATGCTAGGCTAAGGCAAGTCAAATCCAAGATATACACACCATGATGGCCCACACTCAAACCTATGTTAGCATCCCATCCCTATTAGTCCATGTAGTGTACCTTATGTGAGTTATGGATCTAGCTGATTTTTATTTTATTTTTTTGCCTTGGGACCTAACATTGAAGATCAAACCTAATAAATAAAGTGGATTTTAGATATACAACCTAGTGGCCCCATACACTTGAGTGTTTTACACAAGCACAAATTGCCTATAACTAAGGATGCAACTTGGGTTGGGTCAACCTATAGCTCATTGGCTCAACCCTAACATTAGGCCTTGTTGGGATGAGGTTAGGTTGGGCTTGGCTTGTAAATCCTCTACTTGACCCTTAACCTAGCCCAGTTTGGATTGGGTTTAGGTTAAGACCAAGGGTAATTCAACTAAATTTAAACCTAACATTATATCCAATAAATGTGCATGTGAGTTTTTATGCGTAAAATGAGGCTAAAACAAATGTATGAGAAAGATGAACTGAGTAGCCAAACTCGATGACTATGGATTACTTGAGGGCTGAAAAATCACCCCGACTTTTGTGTCGACCTATGACTTTGGATGTTGGTCTTGTTCGTCAACCTCAACCTCGAAGGTCGGCCTCGAGTACGAACCTCGACCTCAATTACCAACCTTGACCTCGGATATCAACCATAAGTTCGGAATACAAATATCCTTAGAATATATAAAGATAGGATTATCCTCTAAGATCTTCGCCAAGGATCATGCCGATCGAGGTAAAGTCGGAGATATTCTTGAAGTTAAAGTCTGACTCCAATACGGGCCCCTCGAATTAACTCAGATACGCAGACCGCCTATAAAGCCTATAAATACACCCCCTATCATGGTAAGGTACACACAACGATCTCGATTCTTCTATTTCTTCTACAAACCTACCCTGACTTAGGCATCGGAGGGTCCTCGGCCTTAACCGACGCCCCCGGTGTCTTCTCTTGTTTTCCATTAAATCATAAATACTCCGGCTAGTAGGAGATGAGGTAGGATCAATCGGATTTCAGCATCAACAGTTGACGCCATCTGTGGGAACAACATTAAAGTCATTTCCATATCACTAAGGTTCCACAATGGCGAAAGAAAGGAAGAAGACCTTGGCGGCCATCGCTGCAACAGCTCCCATACCAGTCGCTCACATGACTGTCGAACAGTCCGCAGATCTCCAAGGTCCGCCTTCACAACACGATGCTAAACTTTACTCTTCCAGCACCCATTCATCAATCCCGAAATCGAGGTGGCCGGCTGGTCTCTCTGAAGAACCAGGTCGAAGCCTTAACCAATAATATAAACCAGTTAATCCAAATACTGGAAAGGCAAAACCCACCCCTCAACCACAAACCAGAGGCAGGCGCACCAACAGAGCAATATCCACCTCTGATGAGGGAGTTATGAGGGTTTCCATGGGACTAGGAGATGTTAGAAAATTTTAGGAACTAGGTACCTCACAATTCGTATGCGGTAAAGGACTAACCAACGCGATGCATGTGAGTCCCCACGCAAACAATGGGAACAACAGAGATCGCTAAGTCCAACCTGTGCCACACTCTAGAGAAGAAATGGCTTGGGAAGACTCTTAAGGTCGTCGCAAAGAGAGAAGTCCCGTAGGGGGCAGAGCTAAAAGAGATTCGAGATCAGCTTGGCGATATTATACAGGCATGTAAAGCCAAGGGTCCGATCTCCGTGGAGGCCATGCTTGAGGAAGTTGAACCACTGTTTACCGACGACATCATGGGGGCTCAGCTCCCATCTAAGTTTCAGAGCCACAGATCACTCCCTTCTCTAGAATAGGAGATCTTGTCGAGCATCTAGAGTCCTTTAGGAAGTGGATGGAGCTACACAGTGCAAACAATTTGGTGATATGCCGCACATTCTCCTTGACCTTATCAAGGGTGGCACGAAAGTGGTATATATAGCTGAAGCCGATATCCATCAACTCCTTCACACAGCTTGGCAAAGTTTTCATCACTCAGTTCATCGTTGGGAAAGATGGGAGAAAGCCATT
The DNA here is from genome assembly GCF_029962835.1 of Magnolia sinica. Classification (NCBI taxonomy): domain Eukaryota; kingdom Viridiplantae; phylum Streptophyta; class Magnoliopsida; order Magnoliales; family Magnoliaceae; genus Magnolia; species Magnolia sinica. The sequence continues at coordinate 48,900,564 of NC_080585.1, read as the reverse complement.
AACCTACCTCCTTACAATCACTCAGAGGGAGGACGAGCTGTTAAAAGACTACGTCATCCGTTTCAACACTGAAGCTATCAAGGTCGATGGTTATTTCGACCAAATAGCTCTAGCCACCATGGTGGCCGGCCTTAAACAAGAAAAGTTGCTTTTCTCTATTGGTAAGAACCCCGCAACTACCATCGCCAACCTACTTAACTGAGCTCAAAAATATTTTAATGCCGAAGAGCTTTTAGTTCACGAAAAACTACTCGATGAGGAAACAAATCGGCTAAGGATAGGAAGTGAAGGGAAAAATGAGAGCCCTCTGCTACTAACGTCAAATGAAAGAAAGAGGACAACCAAGACCAAGGCTAGTGTATCAATTGACATTCAGAAAGTTGCTTCGATTGGTACAATCTATTGAACATCAAGCTAGAGTAGGTACTTGAGGAAGCTGGGTTGAGCAAGGAAATCTTATGACTACGCTGAACCAATCAATCAAGCTTATAATAAAGCTTATCATCCAACCTCGACCTACTCAACAAAGGGCGACCTCCCTTCTCAAAGAGAAAAAGGTGCTCTGGACACGACTGTTATTTTACTATCTATTGTACTCATGCATTCTACAATAAAAAAAACTTCCATAAGTCGGGGAAAAAGAATTTTTTTTAATGATTTCTCAACTATCCGAGCTCCATGACTGACTACGAGGGCTTCCCTAAGTGCAAGGAAGAAAGTCCTCCACTGTGAATTCTACTACGAAGGAACATCCCTAGGTTAGGGGAGGTGAATTTCTTTCAACTCCCGACTATCTGAGTTGTATGATCAACCAAAAGGATTTCCTTTAATTTAAGGGAAGAAAGTCCTTAGTGCTCGGCCTACTATAAGGTCGACTATTTGACGGTTGACCTACTGATTCTACCGTGCATGACCACCACAAATAAAGGCAAAGAGATCGAAGAACATACATGGAACAAGCTAACCTTCTCATACATTAGTTTAAAAGTTACTTCTCAAGCTCATATAGTATAGAGCTTCGAAGTTGGGGGGCTACTTTTATGGGTAAAATGAGGCTAAAACAAATGTATGAGACAGATGAACCGAGCAGCCAGACTCGATGACTATGAATTTCTTACGGGCCAAAAAATCACCCCGACCTTTTGTGCCGACCAATGACTTCGGAGGTCGGTCTTGTTCGCCGACCTCAAGATACGACCTTGACCTTGGAGGTCGACCTCAGGTAAGAACCTCGGCTTTGGATACCGACTCGACCTCGGATACCGACCTCAGCCTTAGATACCGACCTCAGCCTCGGGTACCAACCTCGACTTCGAATATCGACCTCGGCCTCAGGTCCAACCTCGACCTCAGAAATCAACCACCAATTCAGAATACAAATATCCTTAGAATATATAAAGATAGGATTATCCTTCGAGATCTTCGCCGAGGATCATGCCGATTGAGGCAAAGTCGGAGATATTCTTGAAGTTAAAGTTTGACTCCAATACGGGCCCCTCAAATCAACTCAGATACGCAAACTGCCTACAAAGCCTATAAATACACCCCCTGTCATGGTAAAGGTACACACAACAATCCTGATTCTTCTATTCCTTCTACGGACCTACCCTGACTTAGGCATCAGAGGGTCCCCGACCTTAACCAGTGGCCCCAATGTCTTCTCTTATTTTCCCATTAAATTATAGATATTCCAAGTAGCAGGAGGTGAGGCAGGATCAATTAGATTTCAGCATCATCATGAGTTATGACTTATATGTGGAATCCAGATCCTTTGTGTCGCGCCCCAAACACGAAAACCGGGCTCACAAAATTTTCGATCGCCGAATCCAGTGCCGACAGCCTCCATAGTACCCCATTCTCGGCTCCCGGTGCACATACGCTAAATTTCGATCCTGGGATCCTAAAAGGAGGATTTTTCAATGTACATTTATCTCGTAATAAGCATAACCACAAGTTTACTCAAATCACAAAGGCAACATCATCATCACATATCCACTAATATAAACATTTGAATACAATGCTGAAAGGGAAATACATAAATTGAAAATCAAAGCTCCAGAAGACCGCTGCACACCCTAAGCTTAATGCTGCTGCAACCTAACGTCACCTGCACGCATCTATCGTGCATAAGCTTATAGAAAGCTTAGAGGGTGGTGAAAGTGTGTGCGCAAGGTAAGTGCCAAGAATGCAATACAATGCCATAAATCATATAACATCAATAATATAGGCAAAATCATGAATCATACAATATCAGAGTAAGCGAAAATATACTGGTAAGTCCATGAGTTCCATCAGCCATACCAAGGCTATGTGATGCAAAGCATGAATGTTAATGGCCATATCAAGACTATGCGACGCAAAAACATAATAAGTCAATATCATATACTGAGGAAGAAATGTAAATCAGCTATGCAATGTGGATACATAGTAAGCCAAATATCAGATGTCGAGGATGTAATGCAATATGCGGTGTGAATGACTATGCAGGAATGTGAAGTCTGGATGATAGTATGTAATATCGTAGGCTACGGGGTCCATCACAAGGGACTTCTATCCAACCAGTCCCATACCTAATTTGGATAGTCAAACTCAATGTGGTAAACTCCTGATCTCAGGTTAGTCACGCGCCCCAACCAAAAACCTTGGACTTACGAAGGTACACGTAACAAATAGTTGTGCACCACTAGCCCGAGTGGATAGTGAATGAATGAATGAGTAAGATGCTGAGTATACAACTCCTGCTCAATAAGTCCACATATCAACATCGTACATCTCTGAAATCATCACCAGGGTCTAGTACACTCCAAACCAGATTGTCACCCCATTGCACACAACTAGGTGAGTGGAAAAGACCTCACTATCCGCCTGGCCAGTAGTTAGCTAATACCTACATGGCACGTTAATAGCGGACCCATTTATGAGCTGGTCAAACTCAACCTAGTTTTGTACACTACGAATCAGGTGGATAAGGCCACAGCCCCTTCCAACTAACCATGACATAGTGGGAGACACGGCCTACTGGTATTCGGCACTCGGGCTCTTATGTAATCCACTCGGTCTAGACGTTGGAGCATCTCCTGGCCACGGAGGTTTATGGACTTTCACCCGTGGACATCTAAAGTGCCTAGAAGCTCGAACTAAACATTTTCGGTGTCCCATCTAGCCATCCATGACATGCCTGTGGAGGCTACGACCGTGATGTCGCTGGGGCGTACAGTAATCACAACACACAATGCAAGATGCATGAGTCATACAATCCATTCATACATCAATCTTACGCATACCATGTGCTCATGTGAGACAATCTCCACCTATTAGGGAGTCTCATAATAACTTGCCCAATGACATATGCAAGGGTCAGTCACATCTCATAATAAACATGCAGATGATGTTTATAGGCATGTACATGATGCTATGTTGTCACATACTCATAATTGGTATCGACAATCGGCATTGATAATCGGCCTCGACAATCGATCTTGACAATCGAAATTGGCCTCGACAATTGGAATCGGCCTCGATAATCGGAATCAGCCTCAATAATCGAAATCAACCTCGACAATCGAAATTGGCCTCGACAATTGGCCTCGATAATCAGAATTGGCCTCAACAATTAGCTAAGGGAAGGTCACAATGTGAACATTCAACCATCATTGCCCATCAATGTGGACATTTAACCAACATTGCTCCCAAGGAGTGGCCCACATAGAGCCTAACATAACATATAGTGGGCCCATGGCCTCACACAAAGGCCTAATATACATCGCAATGGGCCGCTCATACACAATAGGTGGGTCACAACCCATGGGCCACATAAACATCACATCGGCCTTATCAAATGGGCCGCGAATACATCACATTGGGCCTCGCCAAATAGGCCACAAATACATCGCAATGAGCCTTATCAAATGGGCCTCAAATACATCACAGTGGGCTGCATGACATGAGCCTAATACACATCACAATGGGCCGCATGACAGGGGCCATAAATACACCACAATGGGCCTAATATATATCACAATGGGCCACATCACATAGGCCTCAAATACATCTCAATGGGCCTCATCACGCAGGCCTCAAATACACAACAAGTGGGCCTTGTACATGGCCCTCAAATACATCACAATGGCCCACCTCACATGGGCCGAAAATACGTCATAATGGGCCACGACATATGGGCCGTAAATAAATCGCAATGGGCCTCATCATATGGGCCAGAAAACATCACAATGGGCCTTACCAAATGGGTTGGAAATACATCATAGTGGGCCTTACCAAATGGGCCGCGCCATCTATACTATTCACCTATTTAAAGATCATTTTAGAGCATTCCCAAAAAGAATCATACCGAAAGATCATCTGGACCATACAACAAATAACAGTGGAGATGATTATTTTCACCGTTTGCCACTTTATTTTCCATCCAACCTGATCATAAGGTTACAAAGACCGGGATTGAGGAAAAATAAATTTCATATTGATCCAAACTTCCGTGACCCCAAAAGGGTTTCAATGGTGGACATTCACTCAACACTATTTTCCGCGGTGTGGTACACCCGACCATCAGATCTGCTTCATTTTTAGTCTCAAGCCTTAAAACAAGCTTGCCAAATGGATGGACGGTTTGGATGGAACACATACATCATGGGAGGGCCCATTATACATTACGGTGGTACCCACAGTGAGGTGGCCCATTATGCTAGATAGCACTCAGGTGGGTACCACCGTTCAGGGCATTTGGACGGTGTGGAATAACATATACATCATGGCGGTCCACACAGGTGGACGGTGTGGATCAACTTCAAGGTGGGCCACAATAGGGGAAAAAGAGAGATAGAGAGAGAGAAATATCGGAATAGCGGAGGGACCCCGCCACTATGGGCCCATCAATACAGTGTATACATAAATGTGGGTCCCACCATATGTGAGCCCTCAATCCATCAAAATCACACAAATCAACTCTAGAAAACACCCACCATTTCCGTTTCTTCTTAGTTCAATGAAATCCCTAGCTCCTCGGCTTCGACTTAAACAGAGGATGATGGAGATTAGACGGTTGGGATTGATTGGTAGGGAGTGGGCCACACTTAGCTTCTCTTCCTCATGGAGCTTGGACATCAGACTCTGATGGGGTTGCTTGGGAGTAATGAGAGAGAGAAGGGAGAGAGAGGTTGTACGAGAGAGAGATGGGTGAGTGATGGGGTGATGGGTGAGTAAGTGATGGGTGTACTTTGAAAAGGGATGGGTTGCTTTGACTTTGGGGTTGCTTTGGGGATGGAGCATGTACTTAACATGTGAGGTGATGTGTACTTGATTGATGGAATTGATGTAATGTTCTCTTGGGTTTATAAATGCACAGTGTTTTTCTCGAACTGAACGTGGGCCCACATCTCCTGGCCTGGGTATCGCCTCGACGCACGAGACGCGGCGACAGCCCGGTCGCAAGGGTACAAGTCTTGGATTGAGCTGACTCAGATTAACAGGACGCGACTCAGGGTCGAGCGCAAATGCCGGTTACAAGTCGCAGGTTACCGGAATTCGACCGGAGGACCACGGGAGCATACAGAATGGTACGGTCTAGGATACGAGTCTCACACTTTGCTTGTAACAAATGAGAAATTTTTATGTTTCTTATATCATGATTGGTCCACATCATCATTGACATTGTCAATACTTCTGCATTAAATGCGGTGTGTGACAATATGGCCTAAACATATCGCAAAAAATAGGAATTTAATTACCGTTTGTGGCAAGTAGAGAAAAGGCCTCAAAGAGCTTGACTGATTTCGTGGGGGGAAAAGTGTGTGTGTGTATATATATATATATATATATATATATATATATATATATATATATATATATATATATATATATATATGTATATAAAGTTCATATAAGTTTTACTGGCATGATGAGGAGATTGTCATTACTTTTGGTCCAAGCATGCTCACATTGATCACTACTTGAATGACACAAATCTCTAACACATGTGCTCTCTATTGGGATCTTTCACACATGTTCCAGTCAATACATTATGGGCTCTGTTCTAGGGAAAACTGAACTGGTCCCTCACACGGAAAAAAAGACCAACTAACAACAAGAGAATCCGAATTGATGTGGTCAAGGCCCTAGGACAGGTTTTCGAGCCAAACTATTCAGAGTACAGGTCTCGGAGACAAAACAAGCTACTCTCGAAACGAAGGGATGAGCCCTCAAGCTAATCTATCCAAGGACAGAGCTCGAAGGGAAAGAATCATCTCACCAAGTATGCCTACGAGTACGGGCAGAGGGCCTTCAAGGCAATGAGCTCAGGCCGCAAGCTCCCCAAGTATCCTAAGTTAACTAGGTCAATTACGGCCAGAGGTGGGACAGAAAATCTGGAGAGAATCCTACCTGGGACCTACAAGGAAAGATTTGGAATGATCCAGGCTTAATATCATGCCGACCGAGACAGGCTCAACGACATTGTCGGGAGCAGATTCACATCTAGAATAAGGGCTCTCTAACATATCCCATAAAGATGTGAAGGTTTTAGAATCTCCTAATAACCCTATAAATACAGTTACCTCAAATGAGAAGAGGTAATATAACAAACTTGAACTCAAGCCTTTAATCCAAGTTTGCTAGTCTAACTTAGGCATCGAAGGGTCCATGGCTGTCATCGATTCCCCCGTTGTCTACATCTTTCTACTTCTTTACAGGTCCATCGGTGGGTGCACCTCCAAAAACTTGTTCATGAACCCCAAGTGCAGGGTTGCAATGTAATAATAATTCAATGAGATTAAGGTCGAATCCACATGAAATAGGGAACACGGCCTATAACTAATCTAAGTCTATCAGTTTGTCTGGGTTTTCAATCCAACGAATGAGTAAGGGTAAGAACAAAATAGATAAAGTATTAAGTATCCAGAAATCCACTTATAGCAATCTTAGTATTTGATTTACTGATTCAATGTTCATCTCAATTGGAATCAAAGTCCTATCCTGTCCAATTGGAAGATAATTCGGTTAAACGATTCACAACATCAAGAGGAATATGATTCCAATAGATTGATTCTCTCATAAAGTATTCGGCAATCAATCATAGGGAATCAAAAGCGTTAAATGTACCCTTAAGCATCATCGGATCAATCAATTATACAGATTGATTTATTCTCTAATTTATGTTAAACAATTGTTAAATCAAAGCATTGAATCCAGACATGAACAACTTAAAGACTTAAAGTAAATTCAAACCAATTCAATCTAATATCATCATTTCAAGTAATGTAATTGAATCCAACAAACAAAATACTGAAATTAAACTACAAGTCTCATTCCTTAGCCTCAGTTAAGAGATTAGCTAGTCGTGACTAGCTAAATAAAAAATAAAAAAAAAATTAAAAGATCTACCATAACCCATGAAGAAATTGAAGTAGAGTTGTCGGCGCTCCCCCTCCAAACCCTAAAAGATGATTTGGAATAACCTAGGGACTCCTTTAAATAGTTTTGGAACTCAATTTTTTGCACCACCTCGAAAAAGTTTGCAAACTGACTTTAAATTTATGCAATTACTGCGGCTTCGATGGAACATTCGATGGCATCAAAGTCCCATCAAAGAGTCCGAGTAAAATTTTGAAACTGTCCAGCAAAAAACTGTCGAAATTGCATATTTTTCTGATGTCATCAAACTACCTTTGATGGCATCAAAGCTCCCTCGATGGCATCTTCGATGACATCGAACATTCCTTCGATGGCATTAAAGGGTGCATCCATATGTCCAACAACCAACTTGAAAAATTCATGATTTTTTCGATGCCATCAAAGAGGGTTTGATGGGATCGAAGTTTCCTTCGATGGCATCAAAACTGTCCTCAATGGCATCAATGGTTTGTTTCTGAAATTTTTCATAACTATGTTTTTCTGGGCCTTAATTTTTAGGATTCATTTTCTTTGGTTTCTTCACTTCAAATCTTTGATTCCCTTCATTCCTCACTTGGTTTCCTTGAATCTTTGATACTTGAATTCTTTAATATTATCCTCCATAGATCCAATTCTTCATTATCTTCTTTTAAACTCTAAATCCATCCTTTTAAGTGTATATTTAGAATAGTCTTCCGAATCACCTCATATGATGAAATCATATATAATTAAATCAAATTAATACTTAAATGCTAAGATAACTAATACAATTAAAAGTTTAAATATGTAATATTTGAGTATCAACAGCTCTTGAGGCATAACACAGTGCACCACACACCAGAGCTGAACGGTGTGGTTGAGCGAATGAATCAAACTCTCTTAGAGAGGGACCGATGCATGATAAGTAATGCGAGGTTGGGCAAGGAAATGTGGACTGAGGCCATTAACACGGCTTGTTACTTGGTGTATCGGTCCCCTTCTACAGCTATTGATTATAAATTCTAAAGGAAGTGTGGTGTGGTTAGCAGGTAGATTACTCGTGGCTGTGAGTATTTGGTTATGATGTTTACTCTCACGTACCATCAGTTGAGAGAGATAAGTTGGACCAAAGGGCTAAAAAGTATATCTTTATCAACTATGGTGATGGTGTGAAAGGGTACATGATATATGAGAGGGTCACATGGAAAATCATCTTTAGTCGTGATGTCAAATTCGATGAAGAATCCTTATTCCATAAGGATGAGCACAAGTAAGCAAAAAAGTTGCTTGTGAATGTTCACATAGACAAAGATGAGACACGAGCTAATACTGAGACACGGACAAAGATACAAAAGCAGGTGGAATAACCACATGTGAGAAGGAATTCACCAAGGGATCATAAGTTACCGGGGAGATACATGGATGACTTAAATGTTGTATTTTCCATCATTATAGATGAAGAAGGTCCGTCTACTTTTCAAGAGGCTCTTGATGAAATAGATGCCGAAAAGTGAAAAGCGGTAATGCATGATGAGATGGAGTCCTTGCATAAGAATGAAACGTGGGAACTAGTGGAGTTTCTCATAAGCCGTAAAGCGATCGGGTATAAACAGATCTTCAGGAAGAAACATGATAGGTATAAGGCAAGGTTGGTAGTGAAGGGATATGCTCAAAGAAAATGTACCGACTTCACTGAGATTTTTATGTTCGTGGTGAAATAAGTATCTGTCATATTTGTATTGGCGCAGGTTGCCTAATATAATCTTGAGTTGGAACATATGGATGTGAAGATTGCTTTCCTTCATGAGGAATTAGAAGAGTATATTTGTATGAAGCAACCAGGAGGATTTGAAATGCAATGGCAAAGAACAACATTTGTAGGTTGAAGAGGTCGTTGTACAACCTAAAATAATTGCCTTGGTAGTTATATAAAAAATTTGATTATTTCATAATGAGTCAGAGGTTTATAAGGAGTGAGTATAATCATTTTGCCTATTTCAAGACACTAAATGATGAGAAGTTCATTATCTTAGTATTGTATGTTGATGACATGCTTATTCTCTGTCATAACATGTCTGAAATCGACATACTGAAGGCTCAACTATCAGGGACATTTGAGAATAAATATTTGGAGGCTATAAAGAGAGTTCTCAGTATTGACATATAAGAGAAGAGAACAAGTTATGGTTATCTTAGGTTGAATATCTTAAGAAGTTATTGGTGAAGTATGGGATGGACAAGACAAAGCCAGTCAACATTCCTTGTGCGGCTCATTTTCGACTTTCTTTTGAGCATGTCCTCAAACGGATGAAGAAAAGCAGGTTATGACTTGTGTGCTTTATTCGAGTACAATTGGCAGCGTAATGTATGTCATGATCTATACGAGATCAAATATTTCACATGCGGTGGGTGTTGTTAGTAGATATATGTCTAACCCTGACAAGCAACATTAGGAGGCAGTAAAATGGCTACTTCGATATATTCGAGGTACGAAGGACTACATCCTGACATTCAAAAAAATAAAGGGATAAGTTATTAGGCTATGTGGATTCAGATTACATAGGTAGTGTGGATAATAGAATGTTGACTATTGGTTAGTTGTTTGTGTTAGCAGATGGAGCGATCAGTTAGATGTTGAAGATTCAGTCTATGGTGGCTCTTTTCACAACCGAAGCTAAGTATATGCCAATGATGGAAGCATTCAAGGAAGCGGTTTAGTTGAGGGGAATGATAAATTAATTAGGGCTTCAGTAAAAGGCCATGCCGGTTAATAGTTACAGCGAAAGTGCAATTAATTTAACGAAGAACTTGGTTTATCATTTTACAACTAAACATATTATACATCATCATTTTATCCGACAAGTGTTTGTGGAATGTGGTGTGACTCTTGAGAAGATACATACAAGCGTAAATCTGATGAATATGTTTATCAAGGCGGTTCATATAGAAAAACTTAAGTTTTGTGTGACTTTTCTAAGTCTAGCAAAGATAGAGTGAAGACGGGAAGCGATAATTGGGGAGCTATGATGGAGACTAAGTAAAGATGGAGGATTGAACATGGCATGTTGTAACATGAAGATTAGAGTCATGGTGGAGATTTTTGAAAATTGGATGCCTAAAATCTATGCTGAAACAGGAGTCATCGACCAATAGATAGTTTGGTCCACAAGCCGAAGGATATTAAAAATATTTAGTTTTTTTTATCAAAACTCTCTGGATTGTTTATGGACTTTTCAACAAGTCAAAAACTCTGATCAACAGGTCGACCCGGCCGTTTGACGCGTCTCGATCAGTCGAATCAATAGGTTGACGAATTGCACAGTTTTACGCATTTTTGTGTGATTTATTTTCATTTTCGGTTTTACTTATATATATGGGTGTAATTAGGATTAGGGTTAAGGCTAGATGTGCTTAAGGGTTTGAGAGGGTTTTGGAGAGAGAAAAGGCTAGTTTTTTCTTTCTTTCTTTTTCTTGGAGCTTTGATTTAGTAATGTTTCATCTTTTGTAACTCTATTATTCATAATGCATCATCACTTGTGTTGTGGTTTTCTTCCGTAAGGATTTTTCCATGTAAATTTAGAGTATTCTCTATTGGATTTGCTTGTACGATTGTGATTACATTGTTTGATTCCACTCCATGTGCTTCCACGAGTCCCAACATCAGCAAACTTAATTTTCATCTTGATTTTGGATGCAAAAACCGGCTTACAAAGTTCAACCACTTACACATTAGATAAAGAAACAACATTATGAAGGAGGCTAAGGTCAACTTCAAGAAAGGAGCTATCCGAGCCACAAATATTTTTATAGTTATTAACAAGCACATACCAAATTTCATCTTGGTTAGTGCAACGATGGCCTCACCGGCTTTGATGTCTTATATTTTGGAAGAAGCATGTCTAGCCTTAAGCAACAAGTAGAATATTTTAGAGTTACATTCCCTAAATTTAAGATTTTGGAACCTCATCTTCTATCTTACATGGACACTTCAAGGTCTTGGAGATAGGTCGTGTTGGGGAAAAAATATATGAGGCGATAGATCGACTTATGAAATGGACCAACTCTACAATCCAGCACAAGACCAATGGGATTTGAGCCTTAAGGGACATCTACTGCCGAATACAAAACGACCTTCAAGGAGGTCGGTGCAGCTGTAAGGATACTCAAAGAGGATCCAACTATAAGTCCCCTCAAATGGCCAACTGCTGACCTAACCTATAGGTCGGCCATAGCTCGACCATAGCTCGGCTGTAGCTCGGTCATACCTCGATATAACCTCTAACACAAGATAAATACCGATCTGATAGAAAGCTCGATATGGGTTACGCCTACTATGTCCGACACCTCTATCATCCAACCTTTTCTCGAACCAATAGTCTGAGATCTCCAACAACCCGAAGATCTCTCCCAAGATCTTCGGAGAATCAAATCAAATCCCGAGAACCTCGAATGATGATAATCTTAAGAGAATCCTGGACGAATCCAGATATCTGTGTGGAATGATCTCCGACATATCAAGGAAAACTCCTTACGGCATGATCTTCCTTCTCCTATAAATAGAGGTACCCCTAACCAATGTAAGGTACGCATACATACCCCAATAGGCATCGAAGGGTCCCATGTATAAGTTAGGGCCTCCTTTGTCTGTTTCTTTCAGCTGTGCAGGTCCTGAAGGGTTAACCAAAAAGGGTTTACCGAAAAAATGCATCAATAGTTTGGCGTCATCTGTGGGAATGACGTTTTATCCGTTCCTACTTTACCAGAAAAACTATGATGGCGAAAGGGAAGAAGAGAACTCGATCCTCCCCAGTTGTAGCTCCAGTTGCACCTGAACGCACACAAACTGCCGCCCCCAGAGTAACCCAAACAATCAAAAATCCATCGGGGCACTTCCTCACAGAATCAGGCTAATTCCGGTTCCAGGAGACAGGGCCAGCGGTCTCGTGCAAAGGGAGGATGATTGAAGTCCCTTGAAAAGGAAGTCGAAATGCTGAGAGAAAACATGAGTTACATGAAGTAGATGTTGGAGTAGCTGCAGCCAGATCATGTGCAAAGAACCAACAGGGAGGATGAGCAAACAGGCTACAACCTTCCTATAGAGTCGACCACCCTCTGGGAGCCAACAACATAGCTTGGCTAAACCAGCCTCGTCTCATTTCTCGGGGAACACTGCCATGCCCGCTTCCAATTACGCCATGAGCTAGACAGGAAGAAGTGTGGTAAAGCCCCGACCGAAGCTACGGCAGAGAGCAATGAACCTTGGGAGGTCAAGTAAAAGAACTTGCGAGATCAGATCGGGGACATGCAGCAGTCCTACAAACTAACGCGCCAACATAAGCCATAATGGAGGAATTAGATCCTCCATTCACTGCAGACATCATGCAAGCGCGACTGCCAGATCAATTCCGGTTGCCTCAAATCGCTCCATTCTCAGGGAATACCAACCCATCGCAACACATAGAGTCCTTCAAAGTCTACATGGAGCTCCACAATGCTTCCCTAACCTTGGCTGGGGTTGCCCGATTAAAGCAGTTGAAGCCAAACTCTATCAGTTCATTCTCCCAACTCAGCCAAGCCTTTGTCACGAACTTTATCGGGGGTAAAAAAAGGCTCAAAGCACCTACCCACCTCCTTCACGTTGTTCAGAAAGATGGTGAGCTCTTGAAGGACTACATCAAACACTTCAATCTGGAAGCTTTGCAAGTTTAGAAGCATTCAGAGGAGCTCGCCCTAAACGCTATCATGAGCGGACTGAGGGACCGTCAGTTCCTATTTTCATTGGACAAAAGCACCCTTACAACGATGGCTGAACTATTGAATAGGTCACAAAAATACGCTAATGCCGAAGAATCTCGTATCCTGCGAGAGGTCGTCCAGAACAAGTTTCCTCCAACCAAAGAATAGCACACAAAGGAAGAACCAAGCTTGGACAATACGAACAGGAAGAGGAAGGATAATCGTTGCCCGAGAAATGGCACGACAGTAAGTTTAAAACATACACTCCTCTCAACAAAACACCAGAACAAGTCCTGATGGAGATCTGGGACAAGCATCTCCTCAACTGGCAGAATAAGATGATGTCTGATCCCAAAAATAGAAGTAAAAAATAAATACTGTCTCTTTCATCGGGATCATGGGCATAACACCAGTGACTGTTTTGACCTCAAACAAAAGATCAAAGCACTCATCCGCAGTGGCCATCTTGGAGAGTATGTCAACCAAAGAGGAGATCGAGTCATGACAAAAGATGGACAACCAGTCAATAATAAGCCAACCAGGGAGATCCGCACGATCTTCAGAGGCCATGGAGGTGGAGGAGACTCAAATAATGCTCGGAAGGTAACGCAAGGAGCATTGGTCGTCCCGAAGACGAAGTCCTACTTGTTAGAAGACTTCTAAAAGAGAAAAAGGTGGAGACCCATAGCCTGACCTTCACCAAAGAAGACACCCGAGGAATCCATCATCCGCACGATGATGCACTTGTGGTCACCCTAACCATAGCCAATCATAAAGTGTTCTGAATCCTTATGGACACTAGGTCGTCAGCCAATGTCATCTTCACTCACTCTTTTGACAAAATGGGAGTTGGCCAGTCAAGACTCCGACCTATTAAAACTCCATTACTCGGTTTCTCAAATGGACAGGTCACTTCTGAGGGAGCAATACAACTCCCACTCATGTCCAGAGATGGGCAAAACCAGGTCAGTACGATGGTCGATTTCTTGGTAGTGGACTGCCCATCTTTCTACAATGCGATTCATGGCCGACCATCTCCAAATGCCCTACGAGCTGTGGTCTCGACCTACCACTTGGTCATGAAGTTCCCAAGTGAGCAAGGCATCGGATTAGTGAAGGGTGACCAACACGACTCTCGGCAATGCTACACGATGACATTAAGAACTTCGCACCAAGCAAGGACCATCACTTCCCTAGATCCTCGTGAGGATTCCGAGGAAAGAGGTTGTCCCATAGAAGACCTTATTCCCATCCCGCTCGATGAATTTATCCCTATAGAGACTGTTTAAATTAGGTCGTCCATAACGGCTCCACTACGAGACAAGATGATAGCTCTCCTTCAACGTTATGCGGACGTCTTTGTTGGTCTCATGAAGACATGCCCGACATCGATTCCAAGATCATCGTGCACCGCCTGAATGTCGACCCTACTCACCGACCAATTTGACAGAAGCACTGTGCGCTCGGTCCCGAAAGACATGCCGTGATCATAGAAGAGATCGACAAACTCCTCAAGGCTAGATTCATCGAAGAAGTGTATTATCCAGACTGGATAGCCAACATCATGTTGGTTAAGAAGGTAAATGGGAAATGGTGGGTCTGTGTAGACTACACAGACTTGAACAAGGTTATCCCAAAGATAGCTTTCCTCTCCCCTGAATCAACCAATTGGTCGACAGCACCGCTGGGCACGAGTTACTCAGTTTTATGAATGCTTACTCTGGTTATAATCAAATTATAACGCATCCACATAATAAAACAAAAACTGCCTTTATCAACAACAAAGGTCTTTATTGTTACCGAGTCATGCCTTTTGGATTGAAAAATGTAGGTGCTACTTATCAGTGACTGGTCAACAATATGTTTGTCCACCAAATAGGGCGAACAATGGAGGTATACGTCGACGATATGCATGTCAAGAGTATAAAAGCTACAGATCATGTCACTGATCCGAGGAAATGCTCCTCACCCTTCGTAAATCCGGATGAAGTTGAATCCGAACAAATGCTCCTTTGGGGTTAACTCGGGCAAATTCCTCAGTTTCTTGGTCAGCCAACGAGGAATCGAAGCAAACCCCAAGAAAATCAAAGCTCTCCTTAACATGGAATCACCAAGGACGACCAAGGACATTTAACGACTTACTGGGAGGATCGCTGCTCTCAATCTCTTCGTGTCCCGAGCCGCAGACAAATGTCTTCCCTTCTTCAAACAGTTGAAAGGGAAACAAGTGGTGGACTAGACAGAAAAATGTGAGGTGCCTTTCGATAAGCTCAAGCAATATCTAGGGTCACCACCACTACTCTCCAAACCCGAGCAAGAAGAGCCTCTACTATTGTACTTGGCTATATCCAATGCGGCGGTTAGCTCGGCTTTAATTAGGGAACATGCATGAAAATAGTTCCCAGTGTACTACATCAGTAAAGCCCTAGTTTCAGCCAAGACCAAATACTCAAACATAGAAAAATTAGCACTATCTTTGGTCATTTCCTCTCGACGTTTGCAACCGTATTTCCAAACTCACACCATCATTGTCATGATCGATCAACCACTACATCAAGTGCTCCAAAAGCCCGAAGCTTCGGGAAGGCTAAATAAGTGGGCAATTGATCTAAGTGAGTTCAATATCAAGTATCGACCACGCTTAGCTATTAAAGGTCAAGCTGTGGCTGATTTCATTATTAAGTTAACTCATACCTTTGGGCAAGATACCGACCTACCCAGGCTAGAGCTCGTCCCTGACGTTCCATCTAGCCAAACATCCGACCAAGCGTCTGACGCCTAAGCTACACCCGACCCACCCAAGTGGACGCTTTATGTTGATGGCTTATCCATCTTTAAGGCAAGTGGGGTTGGGATAGTCCTAGACACCCTAGACCATATATGTATGCAATATGCTTTAAGATTCAAATTTCAAGCCTCCAACAATATAGCAAAATACGAAGCTTTGCTCGTCGGACTTAAACTGGCAACCAACATGGGAGCACAACATCTCGAAGTCTTCAGCGATTCCCAGTTGGTCGTCAACCAAATAGCTGAAGAATACCAGGCCAAGAAGGAACGCATGAAAGCCTATCTACAGAAGGCCAAAGAATTGATCGGTGAATTTCAAAAATGCAGTGTTGCCCTAATTCCTCATGTCGAGAACTCCAAAGCTGACATGCTAACAAAGCTAGCCACTGCAAACGAAGAAGATATTCCAAGATATATCCCGATCAAATTCCTTACAAAACCAAGTATCGATGAGGTTGAGCTCGCCGCAGTTCTTCCAGTAAGTTCAAAACCTACTTGGATGGATCCAATCATCGACTATCTCAAAGAGGACAAATTGCTCGAAGATCAAATGGAGGCACGTAAGTTACGAACTAAGGCAGCTCGCTACACCATGCTCAACGATGTCCTCTACAAAAAAGGTTTTTATCTCCCTTATCACAGATGTCTCTGACCGGAGGAAGTGGAGTACGTCCTAAGGGAGACCCACGAGGGGATCTATGGGAACCACTCCGAAGGCCGATCTTTAGCCCATAAAGTCATTCGACAAGGTTATTATTAGCCGACCATCTAGGCCGATGCTCTGCAATTTACTCAGAAGTGTGACAAGTACCAACGCTTCGAAAACATACCCTGACAACCACCTGAAGAGCTCACCTCTATGACCAGGACATAGTCATTTTCCCAGTGGGGAATCGACATCATTGGCCCTCTCCCCACTGGCAAAGGTCAGACCAAGTTTTTCATAGTAGCTGTTGACTACTTTATAAAATATACTGAGGCCGAACTATTGGTAAAGATAATCGAACAAAAGATCATAGACTTCGTCTGGAAGAACATCATATGCAGAATCGAAATTCCTCGAACGATCATCTCTGACAATGGAAAGCAATTCGATAACAAATAGTTCCAAGGGATGTGTGAAAACCTCGGGATTCATAATGTCTACTCCTCGCCACGACATCCACAGGCAAATGGACAAGTTGAAGCAGTCAATTAGATCATCAAAAATCACCTTTAAACCAAGCTCGAGAATGCCAAGGGAGCATGGGCCGAGGAACTCCCTAAAGTCCTTTAGGTGTACCGAACTACTGCTCGAACAGCCACTAGGGAGACGCCCTTTTCATTAGCATATGGAGCAGAGTTTCATTAGCATATGGAACAGAAGCGGTCACTCAAGTAGAGATCGGATTGCCAACAGCTCGGACAGAGATATTCGATGAACAGATGAATACCGAGCTAATGGTGCTGAGTCTCGACCTTCTCGAAGAGGAGAGAGCAAGCTCCAATCCGAATCGCTATCCGCCAGCAGCAAGTGACGCGCTTCTACAATGTTAAGGTAAAAATTAGAAGATTCTTAGATGGCGATTTGGTCCTTCGAAGAACCTTCCAAAATACTAAGGAACCAGGATCGGGAACTTTAGGCCCAAACTAGGAAGGACCCTATGTAATAACGAGTACAAGCCAACCCGGCTCATATCGACTGGAAGATATGGATGGTCTACTCCTACCACACCCCTGGAATGCTGAACATCGCAAGATCTATCGTCCTTAACCGATAGATGCATAAGTATATTGTATATTTAACAGCCTCGAGATAAAGCTAATAAAGATCCATTACAACATAACTCCCATCAATTTTACTATGCCCACCGGATCTAACCATGGTTTGCCAAAGTCTGATCTACTTACTAGGTCAGACCTAT
This sequence comes from Magnolia sinica, assembly GCF_029962835.1. Taxonomy (NCBI): domain Eukaryota; kingdom Viridiplantae; phylum Streptophyta; class Magnoliopsida; order Magnoliales; family Magnoliaceae; genus Magnolia; species Magnolia sinica. The sequence goes on along the minus strand of NC_080585.1, from coordinate 48,882,754 downwards.
AGGATCCAACCTACATGATTCGACTTAAATCTGATCCATCTTGTGGTTCTGACTCATCTATTGGGCACAATCTACTTAACTTAGAAAAATCTACTATGGAAGGCATTGTTTCAAAAAGAAAAAGCAAGTTTCATTGATAAAGCCCTGAAGGGCACATTTACATCGTCTTACATTCAACTGAAGGGTACATTTATATCGTCCTACATTTATTTAAAAAGAAAAAGAAAAGGGAAAAGGTATTACAAAGGGAAGTTGGTCCTCAAGCCTCGGAGGGCTGCTCAGGAGCCACTTCATCACCACATGCATCAGAGCCTGATTCGGACTCGTCGAAGCCAGAAAGATCTAACTTCGAAAAGGCCTCCTTCATGGTCTTGACGCATTTCTAGTAACCCCTCCGGTAGAGGGCATTTCTGTCATCCACGTACGTCTGAGAGGATTGATATTCTTTGACAGTGTCCTCCCGAGCTTAGGCGAGAGCAACTCCAGTCCTTACTTTAAGCTTCTCAAGCTTCACCTCTGTCTCCATGAGCTTTGTCCTGACCTCCCTGAGCTTTGCCTCTGCTTCCTCGAGCTTCACCCCTAGCTCGGCCTCCCTCTAGGCCGACTTTGCAGAAGCCTCTTCAAGGAGCTTCTTCACGGCCTCCAACTCGACCTCCGTAGAAGTAGCACGAGCTTCGGACTGAGCGACCCTCTGACTGGTCTTGCTTAGTGGCCCCCACAGCCACGTAATCTCACTATGCACCTTCAACATGCATGGGGTGAGCTGCAAAGGTAAAGAAAAACTAAGTGAAGCTGAACAATCCAAGAGAAAGATGAACTACTTATGGAGATGTGCTTACCCCAAGGAGGCTCGTCGTTGCAAATGCAAGGGTCGAGTCCATGGAAGAGTCAAACAACTTAAGGAATTTTGCCTTGGGCACACGTCGATCTACCCAAGGAAGGATCTCCTCAATAGCTCGGTGGACTCTCCGACCTCCCTCCTCCTGAGCCCTCGAAGGACCAGCCGAAGGACGGTTGATATCCTCTGTCCCTGTAGAACAAGCCTCCACGGAAAGCCCAGTTGCCCCCTGCGCCTCGGCAGGCAAAGCCTCTTCACGAAGAGTCGTCCCGACCGTTGCGGCTACAGCATCAGGGATGGGCCCCGCCTCCGCTCCCTCTCCCTCAACCTCCATCACTATGGGGAAGGAAGGTCCGACCTTCCCCTTGTTCTTGTAGGAGGTCTTTTGCCTCTTCCTTTTCAGTGCCGCTAGCTCTTCCAGGGAAAGCGCCTGGAGCTTAGAAGCGGGTCTTAGCAGAGGACGAGCTTCAGGCATTTCTGCACCAAAACATGAAGACACTCAATTATGGAAATCTATGAAAATTCCTAAGTTCTGAAGCTCAGCCGGAGTTCTTACCGAAGTTCTTACCAGTGAGAGTGGGGTCTAAGCCCGATTTGAGGAGTAGCTTGGGTTGGAGAAGCACCCTCCAAGATCTTTTCCCCTCCTTCAACGCTTTCGCCCCTCTGATTTGAGAGAGAAATCCACTGTTGAGAAGGGGAGGATGCTTAGGGATGACTGTAACAAAAGACATGCGCACACAAGTTAGCAAAATTCAAAAACTGACCAACCAAGAACGAACTAGAGAATAACTATATCCCAAGTATACTGACCTGGGTCGAAGAATGTTGTGGGGACCAAGTGCTCATCCAAGACTAGGTCGGCCACTTCCCAACATCCGGAAGCCCAGAACCACTTATCCCCCCAATTTTTATTGGACGATGGAGGGTCGGTAATGAGGCTGCCTCTAGTTCCTCGCCAAGCGGAGAGATAATATCAGCCATGGTGAAACTTGTTTGACTTTAGCTGGTATAGATGGAGGAACTCCTCGACGATAAGTTTGGGCTACTCTAACTCGGACCATAAGACTACACAGTCAATCAAAACCCTCCACCCGTTAGGTATCATCTACCCCGGAGCCAAGTTAAAGCAAGCAAATACCCGCCTTACCAGAACTTATAGAGGGAGCCTCAGGCCTCATTGAAAGGCGACCTGAAAAATAGTGATTGCCCCCTCCGGAGGCCAATCAGGAAGATCTTCTGGTGAAGGGAGTCGGAGAGTCACAAACTCAGGGACATGATACCCCAACTTGATCCGAGCTAACTCCACCTCAGTCAGGGTCAAGGGCACAGGGCCTTGCGGACCCTCCTCGCCAGCAGACTCTTCTGGGTCTTCTTCACTAGATTGGCCGAGTTCTGCCCTAACCGACCTCTCTACTGGGGATCCCTCTACCACCCACGACGCCGAAAAATTGACATCGGCCATCATCACCAACGAAGACGATGAGTTCGACATTACCCAGAGGCTACTAGCTCCATTGTCACTGCCGAAGGCCGCCTCTCATGAACTCAAAGAGTCTGACATGGTGATTTTTTATAGATGTTGAGAGTCGCTGATTAAAAGGAAAAAGAAATGAGGGGACAAGTGATATTTGAAGCTCACCGGGGAATAAAGAAGTGCCCAGCCGCTGGTGAAGACAGTCACCGAAAATCGCTTATTCACACTAAGGAGGACAATTGGATGGGAAGAGGAGAAAATGCAGACGAAAACGACTAAGGGTTGGGGCTTCCCTTATATAAGGAGGTGAATACGACTATGCCAAATTTAAATTAATAACAGCGGAATTTAAATTATAAGATAGCCTTATAAACAAATGAATGAAAGATAGCACTTTAAACAAACTACAATACTGAAATGTAAAGCAACCTCAACTGTATGAGTATTGAGAGATTGATACAAATGTTGTTCTAAGGACAACCTTAGACCAAAAACCAAGGTTTATGGTAGGACAACCTGATTCCTAGAAAGGTCTTTGTATCAAAAACTCAAACTAGATACTAAAGAATAAATAGCAAGGAAATGAAATCTAATCTATTATAACATTCCCCACAATGCTTGAAATGTAAAAGATTACAACATTCACATCCACACATACATCCCACAATATTGAATGATAAAAGATATAGAAAATAAATCACACATCCACAAAACACAAAGAGTTATAGTGGTTCGCCTGTGTGTACACCAACTGTTAAACAACAGCCACACAGCTTGCTACTCCACTCTTGATATCCTCACACGGTGAATATTAGCGTTCACTATGAAATAGGTTTTTCTCAGGTTTACCTAAAACCCTCACAATTGTGTCTTTCTAATGGGCTTACACAATAAATAATAAAAAACCCCACTCTGAGTTTTCTGGATCACCTCAGATAAACCAAACAATGAGATTTTTCTGGCTCAATCTCAAAATAAACTAAAAACAGAATATTTACACAAATGTAAAATATCTGGATTTCTCCTTTTGTTGCAGCCCGGAAGAACCAAGTCAAAGTAGAAGTTCGAATATAGAAGTTCAATGTCCAATACTCACTTTGAAATAGTTTTAGGTTCTAATTGATTTTAAATTAAATCAAGTTGGGCTAGCTCTATTTGATTTTGATTCCAAGAAGTGGAATATCACAATTCCTCTTTCAAATCAGATTGGAATGCAAAACCAAAATCAAATATAAAAAGCTAATAAAAAGAGAATATCAAATGAACACAATTTAGCTTAAAATGAATACTAACTTATCTCTTAGAGTGATGCCTTGATTTTACTTGAATTAGATATCAAACTCTAAAATTCATGCTCTATTTATAGATGAAGAAATCACATCTAAGACTGGTCCTGTGGATACTACGATTGGTCGTAGAATGAACTAATTTTTAAAATTTTGAGAGCAATTGGATAAAATCGTTTCACGACCGGTCGTGAGGCCTCCACGACTGGTCGTGACCTGCCCACGACTGGTTGTGAGGAGATAGGAATAGTTGCTGGAGTTTGAGTCGTACCTGCAGGACTGGTCGTGAACGAGTCATGCACTGTTCACATGACCGGTCGAACAGACTCCAAGACTAGTCGTAGCTTAACCAAAAAATACTGAAAATTTACAACAACTTAGGACTGGTCATGGAATTTCTTGGACTGGTTGAGCCAGTGCTAGGACTAGTCGAACAGAGTTCAGAACTAGTCGAAGAACAGACCAAACACTTATAAAATAAGCAATTGACTTATGTATCCAAAATGACCTACCTTAAGGTCAATCTAAGGTCTTTTATACCTTAACCATGAATTATGAACATTGAACCTTCTTTTCTTCAAATGATGGACGATTGTAGAAGTTCATGATGCTTGTACTTGAGATCTTTTGAAGCTTGACTTTGTAATACTTGAATCGTGCTTCACTTTAAGTCTTGATGTCACTTTAAAATCATTGAACTTTGAAGCTTAAAGGTGAATCAATGTACTTGATCTAGCATTTCTTGAAGTAGATCTTTGTTCTTGACTTGAAGTATTGTCCTTATACGTGTGATGCATTGCCCTGAACAGATATATCAATGTGCTACACAAGATACATACTGTGGTTTTGGCATAATAAAATTTGACAATCAAATGAGCAAGAACCCATAGCACTTACAATCTCCCTCTTTGTCAAATTTGTGACAAAACACACTCCATTAAAAATAAGAGAAGCATTACATGCTTAATAAAGAATCATGCACCATATATATACAAGAGAGTATAATGCCCCAGTTACAATAACCAGAACACATCATCACGAAATAGTCAAAGCACACTTCTTACTTACTCCCCCTGAGTAGAACACATAAAATAAATATGCTACTACCCACAATCCAATCCATATCCATACCATTAGAAATAACAAACCATTCTCCCCCTTTTTGTCACAATATGACAAAGGAAGCAACAAAGATATGGAAGAAGGAAAAAGAAGCAAATAAATCAAGATATGAAAGATATAAGCAAATAATGTTCATCCAACAAAAATCAGCATAAATCAAGTTCATATAAGTAACCAACATAAACCAAGTTCATCTAAAGTCAGTCTCAAAAACTGAAAGAAAACAAAGTATCATAAGAGTTGTTACGGGCCATATGAGAAAAATACTCAATTAGATCCAGAAGAGGGAGCAGGAATAGATGGATCAATTTGGTGTAAACCCTTGTTCAAGTGCGTCATATATTTGTGCATATAAGCAAATTGAGAATCTTGGGTTACACGTTTCTGAGCCACCTGTTCCTCAAGAGAATGTAACCTCTCATTAAAATCAGAAGGCAAATAGTCAGGGTCAGCCTCAGAATCTAATTCAATCTCATTAAAGATATCATCCATATTTATATCATCTAGAGGTAAATCGCCACCTTCTTCTTCATTCACTTCTTCAGCACCACCATCACCCACATTCACTTGACGAGGAGCCAGTTCCAATTTCATCTTGTTTATATTTGAGTTGTTGAAATAAGGTGATGAATAGGAGCCTCTCCAACAGGCATAACAACTAACATATGAGTGGCTAATACAATCATAAGATATGCAAAAGGGATATCACTGTGTCTACGATGGATACGAAATTGAATGATAGAATGACATATCAAAGAAGGAAGACAAATTTTAGTACCAGAGATGACAGAGTGTAAAATCTGAACCATGAAAGATGTGAGTTTGGTTTTATTACCAGAACGCGGATACAGATTTGAAATAGACATTCTATGAAGAACCCTATATCTAGGTAACAAGTACTTAGAAGTAAGCGCATTCCCCTTATGAGTTCATTGCACATCTATGTTGCACAATGCTCTAGTAAGCATGCGTTTTTCTGATTCCGACGGTTTGTCAACTAGAGTGTGAATAGAAATACCCTCGTCATTGACAGGTATGTCCATTAGAGCTGAAATCAAATGACGGTCTATTTCAAATGGACCTTCTCTAGTTGTTATTGAAAACATTAAATTCTCAGTCAAAAATTCATTAATACACGCAAACATAGCTTGCGCAATAGACTGGTATGCTGGCCTACCCCAATGTAGAATGTTAGCACATCCTACAGATAGGAGAAGTGGAAGGAGTTCAAATGGAGCAATATGATCAATATCCCCAGGTCGCTCAACAATAACCTTGTGCAATCGTAAATCCCACACATATGAGAGATCATCTTTGGGTGACCAAAGATGGCGCCTTGTTAAAGGTGTCGACCTAGATGAGGAAGCACCACATGTAATTTTCTTTTTACCTCTAGCATCCATTTACAACAAAGAAATGAAGGCATCAAGAAGTTGTAAAAAAATGTAGAGTGGGTTTCTTCAAAAACAGATTTTGGAGAAGAAAACCCCAAAAACTTCAAGGAAATATGAAATAAAGCACCCCAAGTAAGAAAATGAAGTGATAAACACTTGAATCTAAGAGAAAAATAAAAATAATGGACTAACCTTGAAGAATCAAGAAGTTGGGTACAACCGGTCGTGCTATGGCCTGTTGGAGAAAAAAGAGAAAATGAGGAAGAAAGCGTTTTTCCCCAAATTAAAAGATCCAGCGCGCTACACGACTGGTTGTGGGACGTCCTCGACCAGTCATGCCACGACAGGTCGAGTACGTCCTCGACTGGTCGTACAAAGATAAAAACATGCATTCATCACATAATTTTAAATTTATAATTTATAATTTAATAAATATATAAACTATAATACATAAATGTATGAATAATCAATTTAAATTGCACATACCAAGATCAAATTTCAATTTATTAAACCTGCTTTTGCCGTAATTGCACTGGAATTATCACAATATAAAACCATTGAATTTTGTACAATTCCGTAATCGCTTAACATTCTATTCATCCATACAGGTTGAGTATATGCATTTCCAACTGCAATATATTTAGCCTCAGCAGTTGAGAGTGATACGGAACTTTGTTTCTTACTTTGCTAAGAAACTAAACAGTTCCCAATATAAAAACAACCACCACTGGTTGATTTCCTATCATCAACATTACCAGCCTAATCAACATCAATGTACCTAGCTAATTGAACATTAGTATCATGTAGATACCAATGACCCAGATTAGCAGAACTTGTGACATATCTTATAATCCGCTTAACAACAGTTAAATGTGACTCTTTAGGGTCAGATTGATAGCTAGCGCAAATTCCAACGCTAAAAGCAATATTAAGTCTACTTGCAGTTAAATACAACAAACTACCTATCATACTGTGATATAATTTAGGATCTATACTTTACCTGTAGAGTCCTTTCAGAGTCTTAATGTTGTATTCATAGGAGTATCAAAATTTTTCTCATTCTCAAATCTGAACTTTTTTACCAAGTTCAGAACATATTTGGTTTGAGAAATGAAGATACCATCAGGTTGTTGTTTTACTTGTAACCCTAGAAAATAATTCAATTCTCCAACCATGCTCATTTCAAACTTACATAAGATCTGCAAACTCAACAGTCATGTTAGCACAAGTAGATCCATAAATAATATCATCAACATAGATCTGCACTATTAAGATATGATTGTTATGTTTCTTAACAAAAAGAGTCTTATGTATACTTGCTATTTGAAAATTATGACTTAGTAGAAACTTAATCAATTTTTCGTACAATGCCCTAGGAGCTTGTTTTAAACCGTAGATGGCCTTTTTTAGGCGATAAACATGATCAGCATTCTTAGGGTCTTCAAAGCTCGTTTGTTGTTCAGCATAAACTTCTTCATGCAGATCGCCATTTAAGAAAGCACTCTTTACATCCATTTGATAAATTTTGAATTTTCTAAAGCAAGCAATGGATATAAATAGTCTGATTGATTCAAGACGAGCTACTGGGGCAAAGGTTTCATCATAATCGATGCCTTCAATTTAAGTGTACCCTTGTACAACCAGTCTAGCCTTGTTTCAAATTATATTACCAAGTTCATCAGACTTATTTTTAAAAATCCACTTAGTTTCGATAATATGTTTATCTTTAGGTTTACGAACAAGATACCAAACATCATTTCTCACAAATTGGTTAAGGTCTTCTTGCATCGCAACAATCCAATTTTTGTCAGTAAGAGCTTCTTTTACGTTAACCAGTTCTGTCTGAGATATAAAGCACACGTAATTACATATATCTTCCAGTTGTTTACGAGTGCGCACACTAGTGAGAGGGTTTCCAAGAATCTGAGTGGTTGGATGATATTTAACAGTCCTTAGTTCAGAGTTACTTTGACTTGATGAAGTATCTGGTTTGTCAATTAGAAGAATTTCATCATTATCTGAACTTGAGGCAGGTGTATTCAGATGATCGCAATGACCACATTGATGGACTCTTGAATAACACCGGTCCTCTTATTCAGTACTCGATATGTTCTACTGTTTAAAGCATATCTTAAAAAGATCCCTTCATCACTTTTAGCGTCAAACTTACTCAGATTTTTATGGTCACGTAAAATATAGCACTTACTACTAAAAACACGAAAGTATTTGATAGTAGGCTTTTTATCAAACCACATTTCATAGGCTGTTTTATTGTTATGTTTACTTGTATAAACACGGTTGATTATATAGCAGACAGTATTTACTGCTTCAGCCCAAAGATTTTTAGGAAGCTTCATACTATTCAACATTACATTTGCCATTTCTTGAAGCACTCTATTTTTTCTTTGAACAATTCCATTTTGTTGTGGAGTTTTGGGCGCAGAGAATTTATGTGATATTCTCTTATCGCAACAGAATTTCTCAAAACTGCTATTCTCAAATTCTGATCCATGATCACTACAGATCTTACAGACTTGAGAACCTTTTTCAGTTTGGATTCGTTTAAGAACTCTTTTTACTTCATCAAGGGTTTCTGACTTATCCCTTAAGAAAGCTACCCAAGTGAATCTGGTAAAATCATCCACGATTACCAGTATGTATTTTTTGCCACCTCGACTCTCCGTCCTGGTTGGTCCTATAAGATCAATGTGGAGAAGTTCAAGAGGTTTAGATGTGGCATTGGAGTTCACCTTTTTGTGAGTACTCCTAATTTGCTTGCCAATCTGGCATTCGCCACAAATTTTGTCTACTTTCTGTAATTTAGGTAGACCTCTTATCAGTTCTCTTTTGCTCAATCTACACAAATTGTGGTAGTGTACATGTCTAAGGCGTTTATGTCATAACTCGGTCTCATCAGTATGGACCATGTAACACGTTTGATTAGATGAGTTAGAATCACTTACAATATAGCAGTTTTCAGAAGTTCTACGACTAGTTAATATTACAGAACCCTTTTTGTTTAAAATTTCACAACCTTGATAAGTAAATTTTACGCTGTGGTTTTTATCGCATATTTGAGAAATGCTTAACAAGTTATGTTTTAAACCTTCTACATATAAAACATTCTCAAATAAAGGGAGGTTAGAAAGTTGAACCGTACCTTGGCCAATAATCCTGCAGTTGTTACCATCACCAAATATGACCGAACCATCAACCATGTCTTTAAGATCGATGAATAGACCTTTATCACCAGTCATATGCCTTGAGTATCCACTGTCTAAGTACCACTTTGAATGACTTGAAGCTTTGAAAGCAATGTGGGCAACCAAGCTAGCAACCTTAGAAACCCAATTCATAACTGTTTTGGGTTTAGGAGTATAGTTGGTCTTCTTGTATTTGTAGTTATTGTAAGGATGACCTGTTAAGTTAGATCTTAAGAGCTCCTTAAGCAAATCAACTATCTTCTCAGTTAAAGTGTTTTGATTATGATTTTTATAGTTGATATGATTACTTTTATGTTTGAAAGATTGATAAGTTTTAGCATTTTTAGAAAAGTTTCGATTTGAACTATTCCTTTTTGAGTTTGAAGACTCTCCTTTCACAAATTTAGGAGTATTCTTCTGTTTAGGAGGAATATTTCTATCGTAGCCCAAACCGGATCGGTCGCCACATTTTTTTGATCCAGATAAAAGTTTTTCTAACTTTGGATCACCTTGGGCATACCTCCAAGTATATTTTAAACTCAAAAGTGAAGAGACTTCAAGTTTTAGTTTTTCATTTTCAGATTTAAGATTTTCAATCAATGAAGTTTTGAAATCTAAATCGTATTTCAATTTTTCAAAACAATCTGAAATGCGAGATTTTTCTAAAACAAGAGAATCAAAATTTTTCTTTAAGCTTAAAAAACTTTTCTTTTTGTAGTTTTAGTTTAACAGCAATTTTACAACTTTCCTTGTAAAGGGCATTATAAGCATCTTGAAGATCTTCTTCATTTTCATGATCACTATTAAGATTTTCTTCACTAGTTAAATCATCATGATCTGAAAAAGTGAACTTGGCTAGAGTCATAAGGGCTTTAACTTCGTTGCCCGACTCGTTTTCAGAATCTTCTGATTCAGACGAGGCTTCAGAGCAAGAAGATTCATCCCAAGTAGCCAACATACCTTTCTTTTTGGGTTTGTCCTTTCTAGGACACTTGTTTGCTAAATGCTCATATTCATGGCAATTGTAACACTGACTGTCTTTTAAAGATTTTCAAGTTTTAGGTTTAGATTTCTTATCATTAAATTTTTGAAAATCAACCCTCTTTTTACTTTTGAAAATTTTGTAAAACTTTTTCGCTAAAAGGTTCATATCATCTTTAGAGTTTTCTAAATCAGAATTGCTATTATTTTCTTGAAAAACATTTTTAGAAGATTTAAGTGCGATAGATTTACCTTTAGGAGCTTTAAAAGTTAACTCATAAGTCTGTAAAGACCCAACTAATTTTTCTACCCTCATATTATCCGTATCACGAAGTTCCTGGATCGCAGTTACCTTAGAATTGAACCGTTCAGGAAGTGAGCGTAGTATTTTTGCACACACTTTACTTTCTAGGATTTTATCACCAAAACCCTACATAAAGTTCACAATGTCATTCAATCTTGTATAGAAATCCATGAACATTTCACGAATTTCTTCAAATTTGGTTGTGAGGATTCAGGCTTTAGATTTCTTGGCAATTGATGTTCCCTCGTGTGTCATTTTTAAAATATCCCAGGCTTGCTTTGCAGTATCACAGGATATAATTCTTTTGAATTCATCCGATAATAGTGCACAAGTGATTGCATTTAGTGCTTTTGCATTGGCACTACTCTCACTTTTCTAAAGAGTGGTCCAAGAAAAAGATTTTCATAGATTTATATTCATCGATACCAGTTACTTCAATGGTAGGAGGGGTCTATTCGGCATTGTGGCTTGCCACACGCTCTCATCAATGGATTTTAAGAAAATCCTCATTCTGGCTTTCCAATAAGCATAATTGGTGTCATCAAATGGTGGAGGTCTAGTGACTAAAAGGCTATTAAAATTTGACATCTTATAAATAGCTTAGGTCAATTAGCTTAGGAAATAAATTCAAAAATATAACAATTAGAATGAGCTATTAGGCTTTGATACCACTTGAAAAGGCCAAGCTATATGTTCTAGAGAGGGGGGGGGGGGTGAATACGACTATGCCAAATTTAAATTAATAACAGCGAAATTTAAATTATAAGATAGCCTTATAAACAAATGAATGAAAGATAGCACTTTAAACAAACTACAATACTGAAATGTAAAGCAACCTCAACTGTATGAGTATTGAGGATTGATACAAATGTTGTTCTAAGGACAACCTTACACCAAAAACCAAGGTTTATGGTAGGACAACCTGATTTCTAGAAAGGTCTTTGTATGAAAAACTCAAACTAGATACTGAGGAATAAATAACAAGGAAATGAAATCTAATCTATTACAACATTCCCCACAATGCTTGAAATGTAAAAGATTACAACATTCACATCCACATATACATCCCACAATATTGAATGATAAAAGATATAGAAAATAAATCACATATCCACAAAACACAAAGAGTTATAATGGTTCGCCTATGTGTACACCAACTGTTAAACAACAGCCACATAGCTTGCTACTCCACTCCAAATATCCTCACACAGTGGATATTAGCGTTCACTATGAAATAGGTTTTTCTCAGGTTCACCTAAAACCCTCACAATTGTGTCTTTCTAATGGGCTTACATAATAATTTATAAAAAAAAAAAAAAAAAAACCTACTCTGAGTTTTCTGGATCACCTCAGATAAACCAAACAATGAGATTTTTCTGGCTCAATCTCAAAATAAACCAAAAACAGAAGATTTACACAAATGTAAAATACATAAATTTCTCCTTTTGTTGCAGCCCGGAAGAACCAAGTCAGAGTAAAAGTTCGAATATATTCAATGTCGAGTACTCACTTTGAAATGGTTCTAGATTCCAATTGATTTTAAATTAAATCAAGTTGGGCTAGCTCTATTTGATTTTGATTCCAAGAAGTGGAATATCACAATTCCTCTTTCAAATCAGATTAGAATGCAGAACTAAAATCAAATATAAAAAGCTAATAAAAAGAGAATATCAAATGAACACAATTTAGCTTAAAATGAATACTAACTTATCTCTTAGAGTGATGTCTTGACTTTACTTGAATTGGATATCAAACTCTGAAATTCGTGCTCTATTTATACATGAAGAAATCACGTCTACGACTGGTCCTGTAGACACTACGACTGGTCGTGGAACGAACTGATTTTTAAAATTTTGAGCACGATTAGATAAAACCGTTTCACGACTGGTCATAGGCACTTCACGATCGCTCGTGAGGCCTCCACGACTGGTCATGAGGAGTCAGGAATAGTTGCTGGAGTTTGAGTTGTAGCTGCAGGACTGATCGTGAACGAGTTGTGCCCTGTTCACACAACCGGTCGAGTAGACTCTAGGACTGGTTGTATCTCAACCAAAAAATTCTGAAAATTTGCAACAACTTAGGACTGGTCGTGGAATTTCTTAGACTAGTCGAACAGAGTTCAGGACTAGTTGAAGGACAGACCAAACACTTATAAAATAAGCAATTGACTTATATATCCGAAATGACATACCCTAAGGTCAATCTAAGGTCTTTTATACCTTAACCATGAAGTATGAACATTGAACCTTCTTTTCTTCAGATAATGGACGATCGTAGAAGTTCATGACGCTTATACTTGAGATCTTTTGAAGTTTGACTTTGTAATACTTGAATCGTGCTTCACGTTGAGTCTTGATGTCACTTTAAAATCATTGAACTTTGAAGTTTAAAGGTGAATCAATGTACTTGATCTAGCATTTCTTGAAGTAAATCTTTGTTCTTGACTTAAAGCATTGTCCTTGTACGTGTGATGCATTGCCTTGAACAAATATATCAATGTGCTATACAAGACACATACTGTGGTTTTGGCACAACAAAATTTGACAATCAAAGGAGCAAGAACCCATAACACTTACAGGTTAGGGTTTCCCTTATATAGGGAAGCCACATGGCAACGCTTGAGTACGCCCATCAATGCTAGGTCCGTACAACATCCCCTTAGCTACCCCCTCCTGACATGCGGCGCGAACCCATGCGTCACTCGACCTTAATATTGAGTAAAAGTCACGTGTCACGCTCCCGTTGGCCTGTCGCTGAAACGACGACCTGACAGACCATGTGAACTCAATCCATGAAACGCCATGCTATACCTGGCATTTATGATAACATAACCCAACTTAAACTACACTTGGCTTACTTTCCGGACCTTTGTAGATCGGCTCGAAAAGTAACAGGGGCTTACTGTTGGAGGAAAAATATATGAGTCGATAGGTCAACTTATGGAATGGACCAACTCTACAATCCAGCATGGGCCCAATGGGATTTGAGCCTTAAAGGGCATCTACTGCCGAATACAAAACGACCTTCAAGGAGGTCAATGCAGCTGTAAGGACACTCAAAGAGGATGCAACTATAACTCCACTCAAATGGCCAACTGCCAACCTCAGCTATAGGTCGGTCATAGCTTGGCCATACCACAGTATAATCTTTAACACAAGATAAATGCCGATCTGATAGAAAGCTCAATATATGTTACGCCTACTATATCCGACACCTCTATCATCCAATCTTTTCCCGAACCAATAGTTCGGGATCTCCAATGGCCCGAAGATCTCTCCCAAAATCTTTGAAGCATTAAATCAGATCCCGAGAGCCTCGGATGACGATAATCTCAAGAGAATCCTAAACGAATCCGGATATCCGCGGAATGATCTCCGACATATCACGAAGTGCTCTTCCTTCTCCTATAAATAGAGGTACCCCCAACCAATGTAAGGTATGCATATATATCCTAATATTTGACTGGTGACTCTTTTTCTTAAGATTCTAACCTACAAAAGACCCAATAGCCTAACTTAGGCATCGAAGGATCCCATGTACAAACCAGGGTCTCCTTTGTATGTTTCTTTCATCTGTGCATGTCCTGAAGAGTTAACCAAAAAGAGTCTACCGAAAAACTGCTTCAACGGGTCAACTCAACTTTGGCAAACCTTTTCTCATCAAGATTGACTTCATTCATTTTCTCTTTTTTAGTCACTTGCGTAAGTTGCCAAGGAAGATTTAGAAGATACTTTAATCCCTAGAGAATTGAGGGCTTGGGTTGAGCCTCATGCGTGCTACGAGGCCAACTAGAATTTGAATGGTTTGGAAGGTTTGACATCTCTTACACGCTGGAGGTTTAAGGATACTCAGACCTCTACCCTTAAAAAGGACATATCTATCTCACCGTTGAGGATAGAGGGCAAATGCAACGTTCGAGTGGATTGTCCATTAATTTTTAGGACCCGCCCTAAAATGAGCTGGAGAAACAGATGGGCAGCATGGATATACAACACATCATCAAGGTGGAAATCTTCACAAATCCACACCTGCATAAATTCATGGTTTTGGGGTAAATCCAAATCCCCAAAATAACTAAAGACTTGGCAAATCTTCAAAATACACTACTCTTACAAGAGTTATAAAAAAATGTAATTATTTCAAATATGCCTACTACTACACTAAATGCTTCCCAAATCCATGAATTTGTAGTTTGACTCCCAAACAGAGTGGGTTTTGGAATTTGCCAAATCAAATCCAATGCAAATACATAATCTATCTCAGACATTCATAGATCTACCAATTTCGAGTTCTAATTTCCTTGATCCCAAACAAGGGATATTGGAAGGTTGGGATTTTTCCTTTTGAGGAGATTTTTGGGGAGTGGTAGATCCATGTTGGGCCCAGCAGACCAACGGTCTGCATCATGTAAACAGAAAGTGTCAGTGGAACAAACCGAAAACCTACGCATGCCCTGCGTGAGTTATGCTTCCTAAAACAGTATAGTACAGTCATATTTTGTTTTTTGTTTTTTGGAAAGATAAAAACTACCAGGGATTGAACCCTTGATCACTCACAACACCACACTCCCTCTACCAGCTCATCTACTGAGCAGAAAACTATATTACAGCAAAATTTCCATCAGAAATCTTCAGATTGCACTGAATTCTGAGGCTTTGAAACATCTAGATTATCATCGTAAGTTGAATTATCATTACGGGTGCAAATCAATTGTTGACGACCTCGATAAGTGTCAGCTCATAGTCGCTTGGAGCCTGAAAGCTATGGAGATTCATCACTGTGGCAGCCACGTTGGCCAGCCCACCATCTGGCTTGTCCTTTCGGAATCTAACACCTGGGGCCAACCCAGGGCCTCCAATGGCGATGGGGACCTAAACAAGAACATAAATAAAAAGATCAACCCCAACTGTTTCTAAATAGAGATAGATAAACGGTTAAAAAGACAGATCAACGGTTTAAATTTTACAGAATATTCCATCTTTTACCACCCATGAAAGAAAAAGGAAAAAATAGATGTCTTTGAAATGGTATCTGGTGGTAAAATCATAAGAGGGTCAGTTGCATCCGATAGTCAATTATAACCTTTTTCGGAATAGAATCCCATGATAAACAATTTATATCTTTGTTACTATGCACTCTTATCTATGTAAACTTGGTGGGTTCATACCCAGAGAATCACCATATTTGCGGATGGTTCAAAGTGCTGGTTGGAGGACTTTTGCCCATTGAATGTCCTATGTTGGTTAGGCTCTTCTCCAACTGTCCATTCGTAAAGATCAAAAGTCGTCCAATTGGAAGCTAGGATAGTCAAACAGGTGTACCATTTGGGGCAAGGATAATCCAAAGTGGAAACCAGCAGGCGAATGGTCTAGATCCTTCCCCATTTCTGCTCACAGTTCCATTTAGTTCATTCCTATCTATTTCCTATCCATCCAGTCAGAAGAGGAGAATGGGAAAGGCCTAAATTTTCTGGAAAAATCTTGTTGAGAAAACAAACAGGGGAAATAATGCTTCCTCCCCTATAATTTCCTGGATATAAGGTTTCCCAGGAAAGAGGCCCTAAATATTTTTAGGGATGCATGCATCAGGAATCAAACTTTTAAACCCTCCATTTCCCACAGTAACAGATGTGTTAGTGTCCAAGATACGAGGTCCTTTTTCTTTGAAAGGGACCAGTGAAAGAGAGTTTGTTCACTTACGGGTTGGAGAGTATGAGAAGTGAGGATTTGAATGTTTCCATTTTTGTCCAGCAAAGGCTGCCCATTCTTATCCCTTTTCACCATGTCCTTGGCATTCCATAATCCGCAGTAATAACATAGATCCCACCTACTTGCTCGATCGCATCAAGGATCATCTGCAGGAGAGGCCATAAAAAGCATAGTAATTTGTGATCAGTTATAAGATTTATTTCATGATAAATTCAACAAACATTAACATTTGAAAAAATAAAAAATAAAAAAATCCGAGTCCCATATACTTGGCACATTCTGCATAACTAAACAATCCGGTCTGCCAACATTATAATGATGGGAAGGAGTTTAAAAGTATATTTTACAGGTCCAGCCCCCAATATATTTTAAGGTCCACTGGATCATCTTAAACATTGAAATTTCTCCCTTCCCAAAATTTATTTTATGCACTGGAGGGTTGAGGAAACAGTCCACCATCTAGCCATCTATCAATCACAACCTTGCAAGGTCCATTTCGACATACTTTTCAACCTATTCAGTATTAACATGGGTGTTGAAGATCCTTTAGCCATGTTAGTAAATTGGTGGTCATCAGGTCTTTTCAAATAAATTGGAAGAAGAGTCTTGTGGAGTTTGCTCCCTTTGGGTGAAATGTGGAGCTTGTGGAAAAAGAGGAATGTCAGGATTCACCCAGATCAGTGAACTCCATCCAGAATAGGATCTAACTCCTACTGGTGAATTGGCCTATGTTATCAAAGTTTGCTAGATAGTGCGGATAGGGGTGGCAAGTGGCAAGTAGACGGATGGGTCTCAGCTCAATATGGGTTAGGCTTGGACCTGTAAAACAGGCCTGTGAGTCAGTTATGGGCCTAATTTTGAGCATAGAAAGGTTGGCCTCGTGCCCAGGTCTTGCAAATTTTATTTTATTTTTCTAAAGGCCCGACTGGAGTGCAAGAACAGGCATGTTTATGATGTGAATTGGCAGGGTTGGACCTGAAATCAAAGGCCAATTACTAAACGATCCATGCTTGGGCCTGACATTCTGCCGTGATTAATAATTGGGTTGGGCTTGGGCTGACACTAACCTGGACCAAACCTGACCCATTGCTAGCCCCCGAGGCAAACTCTAGAAGAGATTGAAGTTGAAAATTTGAGGTGGGTATTGATCATCCACAAAAATCTACTTCATGGATCCCCCCATGTACAGGATTGTGGAAGTTTAATTTGGATGGAAATCCTTTAAATAATCCTGGAGAATCCACTTGGAGTTCACATAACGATGAAGAAGAAGTTAATCCATGGTCAGTAATGCAAATGAAGTGGAAACACAGGTTATATTGATCATGTTGAAATTGTTCACAGGTTCGTTCTCTAAGCCCTTAAAGATGGAAGGGGACTCGAGGAGTGCACTTCTTGGGCATCAAGAAACAAGTATCCATGGAACTTCTAATTTACGGTTAAAGAAAAAAAAATAAAAATCACGAGCATCCTAGTAGGGCTTCTTTTAATCTCATGGCTACAAAAGCCAATGAATTGTTGCTACTCTTGCTAGGAATGAGCTAGCTTAACAGGGCTGTCAATAGGCTGGCCTGGCCGTGGGGCACGGCCTGCTTAGCCCGAGGCTGGACGCAAGCATAAAATTTAAGCCTGGCCCATCCCAGCCCATTTAAGTTTCAAGGGCATTTTTTGTCAATATCATACATGATTGGGCATTCCTAATGAACAGCCTAGAACTTTGCACAAAAGAGGGTGGCTAGGCTTGGCCTTGAGCCAAGCTCGGACCCCGGGCCATGCATAATCATCACAGTTTGGGCTACAGTCTATTTGTTTTGGCCCATCATGTGCCTGGGCTTTACTTTGCAGGCTGGTATTGGACAGACCTTGTCCCGGCCCGAACCGGTAATCTTCTTATTGCCTCTCCTTCTCTATCGACTTTATGAATCCTTTGGATTCATCTTATGCTTAAGGAATAAATTTATGATATTTGACAAAATTCCCGAGTTTTTCATCAGCTAAGCCAACTTGAACTTGGAACATGAATATAATTTCCAAAACTATTTCAAAATTTGAAAATTGATATGAAGTGATTCAACTTAAGGAGCTATGCGAGAAATCCAAAATGCTGTCCTCACAACTTCAAGAATGGCCTATTATATGCAAGTCAAGATAAAAGATAAAACCTTCACAGCCCCATCAGCAGCCGTGCAAGCCACAACTGTTGCCTCGATGTCGCCCGTATGTCCAACCATGTCACTATTGGGAAAGTTGACATGTACCTACAAAATATAGAAGCAAATAAGTCAATTAGACCAGAACACATTGTGATGGATACATATGACAGTTATAATGACACAATACTACAGCACCCATTGTCCTTGGAAACGGAAAGTGGAACTAAACATTATTTCAGTGTAGAAATACAGAGGAAGATTTTATACAAGATGTTTTTCTACAGGTATAAGCCCTCAATGTTGAAAAACTCCTTGTCTACCATTGAGCTACAAGCTCGGACCGATTTTTCACTAGATGTTTAAAAAGAGGAATGACTATTTGGTGAAAGCATTAATTGTGAAACTACATTCAGTTTCCATATAACAGCTCTACTCGAGTATAAATTTTAGAATATGGACTTCTAAAAACAGTGTTCTTCCAAATTTGAATGTTTTCAATTTGAATAAATAATTATTTTTTAATGTCTATATCATATTTTTCTTATTTCACTATTTTCACATCTTTTCTACCCCGAATAACGAACAACTTCGAAAATATTCTGCGAAATTAGCCTATCAATATTTGAACATTCTTTCAGTAAAAAAAAAAAAAAAAAAACATGTCGACATCCAGCATAGCTAACAGGGGAAAACCATAATCTACCTTTTTGCACTTCCTTGGGAGTAAATACATATGTGCGCATGCACGCGCACACATACAAACATATGCAACATTCGCATTGCAAATGTAACACATGCAACTTGACTCAAAACTTCAAGAAAATAAAGGAATTACCATAAAAATCTCTTTTTTTAAAAGCTATGGAAAAATCATTGGCATCTAGATTATCGATAAAGAGTAATTGTCCATTTAATAAAGATTTATAATTAGCTCAAATAAAAACCCAACTAATCTGCAAAACAGCTACTCCCTAGTATATCAACTTGCCGAACGCACAAAACAAAAGAATTATCATTACATTTAAATGCATATACAAGCAATTAGTAATTTTGATACAAACAAGCAAATTATAAAGGTCATATTCTTTGTTGAAAGACTTCTCCTACTTCTAGCCAAAACTCTGGATACATACAATTGAAATGAATAAATTTAATAAATAATAATAAGCTTTGGGCCAAGTCATTAACTGATTACTTTAATTATTTCAAGATTGAATCTCCGAAATCAAAGAAAAGAAATAAAAAATGATAACTTCAGATCATTTTCTTCTATATAGAGCCACATTGTTCCTGGTTTATCAAGTGGTATCTGTAATAGCGTATGATCCTTCTTCAAAGGATAAGGTACGCTTTTGGCACCTAGCATTGCAATGCTCAATTAAAGGTGCATCATAAAGGCGCCTTTTACGATTCTAAAAAAAGAGCTAAAATCCTAAAGGAATGATAAACAACAACAGATGGTAGGGAGGTAAAGATTGATAGAAAATTATGGCTACAGTTTTCATTGGCTAGGACATGGGGAGAGGAAAGCCCCGCACAACTCATTAAACTGTGATGTCTCATCACTCTACACATGGCATACATGTAAGGCAATTTGGTCCGTCCAAATTGTGGCCCCCATCATCAATAGAGCACAGCCTGAAATTCTAGGTGACCTGCACTTATGCCACATGGTTGGTGGATGAACACACTTGGAAGGTGGTGGAGAGCGAACATTCTGCTATTGTCTGAGAAAGTTGTATAGAATATGTAGAAGTGAGGGTCAGCCAATTTGCAAAGTTAAGAGTCGTGAGGCTAGAGGTTTGCTAGCCCCACATGCACCAGCACACATACACTCTCTACGTGTTGATATATGTGCCAACTTGGCGTGTATATCGCATCTACATCCATCAATATTAGGGGGGATAAAATGTAGATCACGTTACCAAAAACCATGATGGTCAACTATCAGGTAAGGCGCACATCAAAGAAAATGGGTGGTCCAAAAAAACTAGCGACTTTTTTAGATCATCCATTGTTTTCACTAATGCGTGGCCATCATGGTTCTGAAATCGGGTGCATCGTAACTATTGTTGCAGAAATCTGGACGTCCTCCTTAGACCACTGGATGCCTACAAGAGGATAGAGATGGAGACCTTGGCTGCAGCACCCTCCGATGCCAAAGTCAGACAGGCAAGCTAAGTCTAGCAGAACGTAGGGTTTTGTGGGTGTGATTTGTGCATAGGGTTGTGTATACCTTCCCCCCCCCCCCCCCCCCACACACACACACACGCACGCACACAATTCAATGCCTCTGAAGGTGTGGGAGATGATGTGCATCCGCATCATTAGCTATACAAATGACATGCATCCAGATCTGACCCACATGGTGGAAACATCAAATGGGCTTTTGGGGGGCATGTAGCATTCCTTATGGTAGCCGACATATCCATAAGGTGCACCTCTCCATGATTATGGGAAAATCAGGCCAACCCAATCATCAGGTAGGCCATACTGTGAAAGAAATGCACAATAGTTCAAAACCCTGGAAATTCAAGTTGTGGCCCTCTAATGATTGGATTGCCATGATTTTGGGGGCATCCAATCATCATGGTGGGGTGCACTTGTTGGATGGGTTGGATGCCATACACACATCACATGGGCCCCAACACTTGGTTTGGAGGCTTTGAAGGCCATTGTGTTGTTTCAATGTTGTGGCCTGCCATATGATAGGATTAGGCTGATTTTTGCTCTACACACACTCACATACCATGGGCCCCACCAAAAGCCCATTTTCGGCACAACAATAATGTGTATATGTGTGTCCCCAAAGCCTTGTTGGCATGAACCTTTTGAATGTATGGTCCGGATGTCACTGCAATGTGTATAGAAAACAACATGAAGGAACATGATCAGAGGCATTGGATCAGTGCCGTATGTGTTTGTGTGAGTATCTTTCTATACATGTCAGTGCGCCAGATTTTCAAGGCCACCATGAGTCCATCTCAGGTGACCCATGTATCTCTATTTTAAATAGGTTCCGTCCATCAAAAAGCCCATGAAGTTTATATACCTGGTGAAACTTGCCACTGAGTATCGCATCCCTTGCCTTCTCAGCAATTTCCAAGGCCTTCATCTTTGGTTGGACATTGAATGCAATTCCACTATCACTTGGAATTTCAATGTATTCCTCCATCTCTGGGTTGAAGTATCCAGACCGATTCCCATTCCAGAAGAATGTGACATGACCGAACTTGATGGTCTCACTGTCAAATGAAAATTGAAATACGTTGGACTTTGGAGATGAAAGGCTACATTCAGTACATGAATACAAGGGATCACATAGTACTTGACAAAAACTGTTTGGCTAGAGGAATTATAGGGTCATGCACATACAGAAATGTACAATTTGCTGACCCTGATGATTTTGTACATGCAGGCCCATGGTTCAGTGATCCAGACCATCAACATGATGGACCCAAGGATGGGGGACGCCCTGGAAATCCCCCAGATCAGATAATTGTAACCCTTGGATATTTGGCCTTTTTCCACTGGACGTGAACCAGCACTGCAATTTTCTTTTCCCTTTTGACCGTCTATTTGGAGGCCCCAGATCAAAGCCTTGATTACCACAACAAGGAGAGTTTCAGGACATCATCCAGGTAGGGTCCATCAGATAAAATTTTGGATCTTGAGCCACCTGTATTAATTTTGCATGTCAGCAAACTATTAATTTTGCTGATCGCAGGACTAAGATTTCTCATTTGATTAAGATCATACAAAAAAACCTCAAAACATTGAAAATGCATCTCATCTGCTGCCACCTTACCTGCATGCAAAAGTACGGATTCCATTATGCACTAAATATTCACCAGACATCCTCTCTATCTCTGGAGGAGAAACAAGATAGTGGCTTGGAAGCTTCAACTCGCCATCATACTGCGGCATTCCTGCACAGCGGAGTTTTGGAAACTGGACACGGTTGAATTTGTCAAAATCTTCATACTCTAGTGCTTTGGCAATCATGACCATACGGTCTGCTTGGAAGTTGAACGTCATGACAGCATTGCCATCCACTATCGGCCCAGCTGCCTTGCTGCTCTCATCAACGATAACAAATGGAGGCAAGTACTGGTCGCTGACCTTGAGATCCTCTCTGAGCTTTTTGACGGCTTCGAGCGCACTTCAAAACTTGTATGGAGCTTCACCAAGAACATGGGCATCCCATCCACGTTTCACAACGCCCCAATCATTCTGCCAAAGAAAGAGAGGACTAACTACTTAAATTACATTCTTTGGAATAGTTATGCCCCTAGATGCATTTTCCCCGCATCTTGCAGGAGACTGACCTTGGACCACTTCGGAAAATTTCATAAATTTGGATGGAATATTTGAGGAACCCATATTTTATATCCAGGTATAAAACAATGCTTTTTCTTTTTTCTTTTTTCTTTTTTTTTACCAGTAGGTATTATACACTTGACCAAAACCAAAGAGTATTTTTGGCTTGGCCCAGCAATTTTGCAGGCGATGCTCACCTTTCAGTGATCCAAAATGATCATCCGGCGGGCGACATATGGATGTGGAGGATGTGACAAAAACCTCCTTGACCACTCCATCTTAAGTGTCTAATTGGTGGCCAAGATATTGATGGTTAAGCTAAATAGTCAAAAAAAAAAAAAGGTCTGTACTCAACAAAGCCATTTGGGGCCTCATATGACTTGGACTTTCCAATGTGAGAGATCTTTGGCCTAAGCCATTCATGACGGGCACACCAGATAAACCATCTGGATTATAGACAAATTGGGCTGAACTGTGCAGATGCTGTCAGAACCAAAGACAATTTAATTTGGTTGAGCATTATATATTCTTATGCTAGATGCATGAGATGAACAGCAGAGTTGATTGACAGTGTTGGAAAATCACACCAACATTTTGAAGAATAATCTCACACTCAAAATTCAGATATAATCTCACTATCAATAACTTCTGTAATCTTTCTGTCTTTCTTCTTTCTTCTTCTTCTTCTTCTGTTTTATTTATTTATTTATTTATTTTATTATTTTTCTGGTTATCTTCTATAATCCCAAGAAACAGAAAATTCTAGTAGTTCTTAAATCAATGACAAAAAAGTTGCTGATATTCACCACCACCACTCCTAACATTGGGAATGTTCCAAAATAGCCCAACTCCTAACTAAACCAAATAACCATGGTTAACTAGCTAGCTACGTAACCAAGCATAACCTAAGAAGTAAAAGATCAAAATAAATAAATACAGAATGATGCATACCCAGTCGAGCAGTTCATTGGATTGGACTGTACATCCTGATTTGGTGGACAGTACAATCAGACCACATGATCATGGGTCCATTCAAAGATTGCACATGTATGGGGTCTACAAATTGATCTGACCACTTATGGGGTCCTCCAGTATGATCTGATCACCTGTGGCGCCCAACAATCTGACCAGATCACCTGTGGAGCCCAACAACCTGATTGGACCACATGCATATCTGTATGGACAGATTAGGGCCCATTCACAAGTCCCATTGAGGAATATTTCTGGGTTGCATCATATTCCTCTTTTCTAATTAACTTCAATGTTCAAAAACTCATTTATTATAATTCAGTCAAGTCAGCTCAATTTCTTGCTTTTTGAGTAACAGGTACAAATTGCAATCTTCTTCAAAATCAGCAGGTTTTTCCAGTAACTAAGGTGGGTTGAAAATCGTGTCTGAGTTTTCAAACATTTCAAAAATTGATGGCACAATAACCTTATACGGCATTCTTTAACCAACAAAAATTTCACAGAATTTAAACAATTAACCATATTCCAAAATCATTACACTCGACAAATACCTGATGACGATCCATAGTAACATACATCCTGATGAGGACATCGTGCGCATGCCGCCTACACGCGCGCGCACGCCACCCCCCCCCAACGCACATACGTACACAGAAGGAGGGCCCCACCATCGATCTGGTTCGATGACGACGTCCAGGGAGGGCCTCCTAGCTAGAAGATGAAGTTTTGGTTCAAAAGGATGGGCTCGATAGTCAAGAAAAGCCCATCATGGGACCTCATGATCGTGGCCCACTCGTTGGATTGATATCATATTTTAGGTTTTGCTTATTGTTATTATTTAGAACATCGTGAACGTTTTGGATTTCTTTATTTGGTTTTTATTTTATTTTACTTCACCGCCAAGTAAGAGGTTGTGAACATGGTGCGGGTTTTGCGGTATAGGATTTTCCGTATAAATAGGCACCCCTTGTAGTTCTTTTCATTCATTCAAGTTTAATAAAAATTTCTGCTTTATTTTTCTGCTCTCTTCATGAGTTGTGGGAGAATTCAAAAGTGGGTGCAAAGCCCTCCCTTCTTCGAATGGCTAACTACCGTGGTGCGAAGCCACATCTATCCTCATCTGCCCCTACCCTCTTCCATCCATATCTCTCATCTTCTATCATCATTATTGCTTTGAATTTTTCAGCTTTTTACAATTATTCATCCCCCTACAGCCAATTTCCAAAATCTGGACCTGTAGGAAGGCTGAAACTTCGGCGGAGCACTACGCCTCGACCTTACGTCGAATCGTCGTACTTGGAGGGATTGGAGGTCTCCCCTAGCCGACCAAGGCCTGGGTGTCACTTTGGGAAGGCGGGCTTCCATCACACGTGCGGCCAGCCCACCCGCGCACTTGCGTCAGCCCTGGGTCACCATCTGCGCGCAGGAGCTTTCTCCGGGTCAGGTTTTCCTTTTGTTTTCCTCTTTTCATTCCTATTTCCTAAACCCTAGCCTTAGTTTGCATTATCCCTAATTTATTTGCCCCTTTTTTTCACCCTAGGGTTCCTTGAATTGAAATTAGGGAATCCCTCGGATTAGGGACTGATTTTTATGCATGTGTGGTTGATTTCTATTTCCCTTTGACATCGTTTGGTTTGTAATTTTTATTGGTCCAGTCCTAGCCTGTGTCAGCCTAGACCCGCATAGAATCCCATTTTTAATTGAATGATTTGGATTGTCATGTGGGATGTGGAATTTGTGTAACTGTTTCTGAATTGGTACGATTCAAACCTGAATTCTTGCATCTCATACTTAAATTTCATGTCCTGCATCAAATTTGGTATCAGAGCCTAGGGTTCTTGTAGGGGAATTCACCACACATTTAGGGTTTAGTTTGTTTGAGTCCTTCATGCATCCAGTCCATTATATATAGCTGCTAGAAAACCGTAGTCCCTGATATATATAGCTAAATTTTCGTAACGGTGTGTAGTCTCCTTCATATAGAGTCTCGTAGGGTCATTTAGTTTTTAAACGCATATAGTTGTCGTAGCAGGTCCTTAGGTTGAGCAAGTCAGTGTATGCCCACACGTACGGGTCGTGGTTTTGGTTTGCACCCCACACTAAACATGGAGCAATTGCAAGAAACAGTGGCCAAGTTAGCCCAGCAGGTTGAGTCCTTGAATAAGCACTTGGAATAACGCATAGATAAACGCCTTAAAGAAATAGAGGCCTCCTTTAGGGCAAACCCCACTACTGGGGAGGATGCCCAATCTCAGGCAGTTGGTCAAGAGGTTAGACCAAGGAATGAAGGCGGCCAAGGAGCTACCCATGGGCGCGTACCTATGCACCCACCCCGTGAGGGACATCATGATCAATATGACCCAGATGCACAACTCCTTAAGGGAGTTAGGGCAGATGCCCCTACATTTGATGACCACTTGGACCCTAAAGCCTTTCTAGATTGGCTGGTAGATATGGACCACTATTTTAAGTGGTATGATATGTCGGATGCTCGACGAGTCCGATTCGCCAAAATGAAGCTTGTGGATCAAGCAAAGAGGTTTTGGACAACGGTTGACTGAAAGAAAGAAAGAGCGAGGGAACTCTCAATAGTTCATTGGGTAGAGATTAAAGAAATGCTTAAAGAAAAGTACCTCCCTTTCTCTTATTGCTTATGATTGATTGAGGAGTGGCAGTCTCTTCGACAGGGTTCCATGAGTGTTGCGGACTATATCGAGAAGTTTGAAGAATACTCGACCCGCTGTGAGGTTGATGAGGACCCAGTACTAACCCTTACTCGTTTCAAAATGGGCCTCCGTCCTGACATCAGGAGAGAATTGCTCGCCAAAGAGATAGACACTATTGAACAATTGTACCAAGTAGTGTTAGATGTCGAGCAATACCCTAAAGCATCTGTGGCAAAACGGTTTGACTTTCACGAATCCGGTGCTAAGGCCAACCCCTCTAGGGCTAGACCTAACACGGGATTCCAAAACAAACATTCCCCTAATGTTTAACCCAGACCCAAGGATGATAAGGGTAAAGAGATTGTCGGGTCTAGTTCGCGTGGAAGCGGGGCCACTATGTGTTTTAGGTGTCAGGGGTTTAGTCATTTTGCTCACCAGTGTGGCACGAGAGAGGGCACCAAAGTACTCCTTATTGATGGGCAAGTAGAAGTAGTGCCCCCAGAGAGTGATGGTGAGGAGGAGGAATATGAGCTAGTCGAAACCCCTAGTGATGAGGAAGAGGGAACACAAGAGTGCAACCCTCACAATTGTGCGTTGCGCTTTAGCTCAAGCCAAGAGCACCGATGACTGGCACCACAACACGATCTTCTACACTTATGCAAAATGTGGGGAAAAGAGCTATAAGATAATCATGGATAGTAATAGTCGTGCCAACGTGGCATCACCTAGCACCGTGAGTCGTTTGGGTTTGAAGTAAGAAGCCCATCCTCAACCCTACAGAGTCTCTTGGGTTGATGAAACATCCATTCCAGTCTCGCACCATTGTCTTGTCCCTATTCAGTTTGGATCATATGAAGACAATTTGGTGTGATGTTGTTCTTATGGATGTGGGCCATATCATTTTGGGTAGGCCGTGGCTCTATGACAGGGACATCAACATATTTGTTCGTTCAAATGTATGTACGTTCTGGTTTGAGAGCAAGAAAGTCAAGCTAAATCCTTTGCCACCCAAGAATATGACTAGAAAAAGAGTCCATCACACAGAGTGGTGCGAGCGGTCCAAAAGAAGTGGAGTCGAAGTCCAAGTCCAAACTGCTCCATATTTTGAATGCCAAAGACTTTGAGCGAGAAACGGAGGCGGACTCGACCATATACGCCCTTGTGGCTAGGGAGAGTGTACCAGTGACTAGCGTAGAGTTACCCACTGAGGCCATTCAGGTAGTACATGAGTTTCGTGATGTCTTTCCTGATGATCTACCGAATGAGCTTCCCCCTGTGAGGGATATACAGCATGTCATTGATTTAATCCCTGGGGCGACTCTACCAAACCTCCCGCATTACAGAATAAACCCAAAGGAGCACGCTTAGTTGAAGAGGCAGATTGATGAACTTCTAGAGAAGGGTTTTATTCGAGAGAGCATGAGTCCGTGTGTCGTGCTCGCCCTTCTTACACCTAAGAAGGATGGTACATGGAGGATGTGTGTTGATAGTAGGGTCATCAACAAAATCATAGTCAAGTATCGGTTTCCCATACCGCATCTTGATGACATGCTAGATATGATGGCCAATGCTACCATCTTCTCAAAAATTGACCTCAAAAGTGGGTATCACCAAATTCGTATACGCCCAGGTGATGAGTGGAAGACGGCCTTCAAGACGAAGGATAGACTATATAAGTGGCTAGTTATGCCTTTTGGGTTAACTAATGCCCCAAGCACTTTTATGCGTGTGATGACCCAAGTGTTGAGACCCTTCATGGGGAAGTTCCTAGTCGTATACTTTGATGATATCTTGATTTATAGCATGACCAAGGAGCAACACCTTAAACATTTGAGGCAGGTTTGTGGGATCCTTAGGGCCAAAAAGTTGTACGCCAACCTAAAGAAGTGCGCGTTGTGATCTTCTTAGATTTTATTGTGTCAGCTAAGGGCGTATCGGCAGATCCCGAGAAGGTCAAGGCCATTATTAATTGGCCTAAACCCTGCAATATTCAAGAGGTGTGCAGTTTTCATGGCTTAGCCACCTTTTATAGGCGGTTCATTCGAGGCTTCAGTTCCATTGTGGCTCCCATCACGGATTACATAAAAAAGGGAGAGTTTCAATGGACAAAGGCCGCCTCGAAGACCTTCAAGGAGATAAAGGTCAAGATGACCAAAGCTCCAGTCACGCGACTTCCAGATTTTTCAAAAGCTTTTGAAGTCGCATGTGACGCGTCAGGAGTCAACATAGGAGTACTTAGTCAGGAAGGGCACCTTATCACCTTTTTTAGTGAGAAACCGAATGAGGCAAAACAAAGATATTCCACCTATGACAAGGAATTCTATGCGATAGTACAATCACCACGCCATTGGCGTCAATACCTATTACCACAAGAATTCGTCTTGTTCTCAGATCATGAAGCCTTGAGATACTTGAACTCTCAGGAGAAATTAAGCCTCAGACATGCCAAGTGGGTTCAATTCCTTCAAGAGTACACTTTCGTGCTTAAGCACAAGGCCGGTGTTGAGAATAAGCCTGCCGACGCGTTGAGTTGTCGAGTCGCATTACTCAACTCCATGAGCGTTGAAGTTACAGGCCTTGAGCACGTCAAAGAAGAGTATTCTATGTCCAGATTTTGGAGTTGTGTACGAGTCGTTGTTAGAGAGTCTGTCAAGAGCTAACAGCAAATATTTGATTTTGGACGGATATTTGTTTAGAGTGACCGCTTGTGCATACCACGCACCTCCCTCCGCGATTTTCTTATATGGGAATTACATTCAGGAGGGGTCGCAGGTCATTTTGGTCGTAACAAGACCATTGTCCTAGTGGATGATAGATTTTATTGGCCAAGCCTCAAGCGAGACGTGGCCAAAATTATATGGCAATGTCGTACTTGTCAACTGGCAAAGCAAAGGAAACAGAATACAGGATTATACACACCTTTACCAGTCTCATTCATCCCTTGGCAGGACATCAGTATGGACTTCATGCTTAGACTTCCCAAGACTATTCGGAAACACGATTCCATATTTGTTGTCATGGACCGTTTCTCTAAAATGGCCCACTTCATTCCTTGTTCTAAAACCTCCGATGCATCTCATGTTGCCAAGTTGTTCTTTAGTGAGGTCGTTAAACTGCATGGGTTACCAAAAACCATAATGTCTGACCGTGACGTGCGCTATATGAGTTACTTTTGGAAGACACTATGGCACATGATGAATACTAGGCTCCAATTTTCTTCTGCCTACCACCCTCAGATCGATGGCCAGACTAAGGTGGTTAATAGGAGCCCAGGGAGTTTACTTTGATGTTTAGTGGGAGAGCATACCAGGAGATGGGACACCGTACTACCCAAAACCGAGTTTGCATACAATAGTTCTGTCAATAGGTCCACAGGCAAGGTGTGCCAAAATGGTTACGTAGCAGCCGTATCGGCCGATACGTAACAGTAACGGTAAGGGCCGATACGCATTTCGGGGTCGTATCGGGCGTTATCATTTTTGCCGATACGGGCCCGTTACAGGTGTAACGGCAGTTACTGACCCGTAACGGATAGCCCGTAACGGTAAAAAAACGGTAACTTTTTTTTCCATTTTAAGCTCTATTTTTGCTGTTTTTTTGAAACTTCTTACTTCCAAACTGTTTCTCACTCCTTCTACTACTAATTTCGACTAACCTTGGCTAGGTATTTGAGAAAAAAACACATTATATTACGGATTTTGTTGAATCAAAGCTCGGTGGGCCATTTTTCATAAATTCGTCAAAAATAGGTATTTATACGCTTTTTAATATGTTTTGTTGTTTTAATCATGCCATATGATGTGTTAATCATAGTAAAACATGTTAATGTGCATTTTACAGATTTGGGGTGCCATTTAATATTTTTTTAATATTTTTTCTATTTACGCATGAATTTTGACCCTTTTTTTTTAATTCGAAAAATCAATTTTTAATAGTTGTTTTGCTGTTTTAATCATGCCATATGATGTGTTAATCATAGTAGAATATGTTACTGTGCATTTTACATATTTGGGGTGCCATTTAATATTTTTTTTTATTTTTTTTCTATTTACGCATGAATTTTGACCCTCTTTTTTTTAATTCGAAAAATCAATTTTTAATGGTTGTTTTGTTGTTTTAATCATACCATATGATGTGTTAATCATAGTAGAACATGTTAATGTGCATTTTACAGATTTGGAGTGTCATTTTATATTTTTTATATTTTTTTCTATTTACGCATGAATTTTGGCCTTTTTTTTAAATTCGAAAAATCAATTTTTAATGGTTGTATTGCTGTTTTAATCATGCCATATGATGTGTTAATCATAGTAGAACATGTTAATGTGCATTTTACAGATTTAGGGTGCCATTTTATATTTTTTTTTTATTTTTTTCTATTTACGCATGAATTTTGGCCTTTTTTAAAAAAAAATTCGAAAAATCAATTTTTAACGGTTGCATTGCTGTTTTAATCATGTTATATGATGTGTTAATCATAGTAGAACATGTTAATGTGCATTTTACAAATTTGGGGTGCCATTTTATATTTTTTTTATATTTTTTTCTATTTACGCATGAATTTTGGCCATTTTTTTTAAAATTCGAAAAATCAATTTTTAATGGTTGTTTTGCTGTTTTAATCATGTCATATGATGTGTTAATCATAGTAGAACATGTTATGTGCATTTTACAGATTTGAGGTGCCATTTTATAATTTTTTTATATTTTTTTTCTATTTACGCATTAATTATAGCCCTTTTTTTAAAAATTCAAAAAATAATTTTTTGATGATTGTTTTGTTGTTTTAATCATGTCATGTGATGTGTTAATCATAGTAGAACATGTTAATGTGTATTTTACAGATTTGGGGTGCCATTTTATATTTTTTTTATATTTTTCTCTATTTACGCATTAATTTTGGCTATTTTTTTAAAAATTCAAAAAATCATTTTTTAATGAATAGTTTGTTGATTTAATCATAGAATTTGATGTGTTAATTATAGTATAATATGTTAATGTGCATTTTACAGATATATGGTGTCATTTTATAATTTTTTTCTATTTTCGAATTAGTAACTGTTTGTTTTTATTTGCTTATATTGGATAGGTTTTGCCTTAGAGCTTCTTAGGGCTTAGTTAGAACATAAAATCATCTTTATTAACATGGGTCATACACTCATACTCATATCTAATTATCTAGTATCTACCTAAACCTAAAGAAATGTCTGTGTCTGGTCAACAGCAAGTAAGTGAGGATATTGGATGGCAACATTGTGAGAGGGTTGGTGGTACTAGGCACCAAATGAAGTGCAAGTATTGTGATAGAATAGTAACTGGTGGAATTACCCGTCTCAAACAACATTTGGCACATCGAAAGGGTCAAGTTGCGCCATATAGTAGAGTACCGAAAGAGATGATGCTTTTAATGCAAGCTAGTCTGGATGAGTCGATGGGTAAACGTGCTGTTGTACAAAAGAAGAAAGATGATATTTTGGATGCAGCTCGACAGGAGGTTTTTGGTCCTGAATATATGGGCATTCGTGATGAAAATATTATTGATTTTGACGAAGATTCAGATCGAGAATTTACTATAGCTAGGAGAGAGAGCTTGCGTCTAGCTCGTGAAGAGGAAGAACGTCGCCGCATGTTTGGCACGCATGGGTTAGTGCGTGATACGGGGGGGGGGGGGTTTGGTGAGTTACGACATATGTTTGGGAGCCGACGACAAACATCTTCACGTGATGCCCCATATACGTTTGGATGAAGAAGTAAATGAGCCTAGGAGACCCTCTATTGATCCAATCCTGTTTAGGAAAGAATCAACTAAACAAAAGAAAATAAAACAAATGTGGAGTAGAACTTCCGTTGAGAAATTAGGTAGAGCAGCAGCAAAGTTATTTATACATGCCAACATAACTCCTAACGCAGCCAATTCTCCATGTTGACAGGTGGTAATTGATGCAGCAGCAGAAGCAGGTAAAGGAATAAAAGCTCTCACGACTAAGGAGATTAGGGGGAAATGAAAGGATGCAGAGTATGCGGATGTGAAAGCATACGTGGCTACCTTTAAACCTGTATGGCAAGCCAGAGGATGCACGATCATGTGTGATGGTTGGACTGGCCCAACTAGACGCAGCATGATCAACTTCATGTGTACTGCCACTTAAGAACTATATACCACAAGTCAATTGATGCTTCAAAGGCAACAAAAAATTCTACTTATATTAATGGACTAATGGATAAAATTGTGGACGAGATTGGAGAGGAGAATATAGTGCAGATTGTGACAGATAATGAAGCAACATATAAGCTTGCAGGACATATGTTGATGGATAAGAGAAAACATCTTTTTTTGTCACCATGTGCTGCCCATTGTATTGATCTTATATTGGAAGATATTGAGAAGAAGAAGAATGTTAAGGAAATGGTCGAAAGGGCAAGGGAAGTGACGACGTTATTTACAACCATAATCAAGTTGTCGCAATAATGAGAAAGTTCACAAAAGGACGAGTTGTTGAGGCCTGCGGCGACTAGATTCGCAACAAACTTTATAGCATTAGAGAGTTTATTCCAGCATAGGGGAGAGTTGAGTGAGATGTTCGCTTCCCAAGAATGGCTCAACACAAAACATAGGAAGAAGATATCAAGGACACCAGTCGAAGTTGTGAACACCATACGGGACAACAAATATTGGAAGAAGGTCAAGGCAATCCTAAAGGTGATGGAGCTACTAATGAGGGTACTCCGTCTTGTTGAAACCAATGAAGCACCTAGCATGGGCTTCCTATATGATGTCATGGATAAGGCAAAGTTTGCAATTCAACGTGATTGTAGAAGTTGAGAGACTTATTGGAAGATGATCTACAGGAGATGGACAAAACAACTCCATCATGATCTTCATGCAGCAGGTTACTACCTAAATCCTAGGTATAAATATGCCCAATCATTTGTTGCGGATGATGAAGTTCGTGTCGGGCTAAAAAATGTGATAAAGAGATTAGAACCTGACTTAGATCTGCAAATAAAGGCATTGAATGAATTAGATACATTTGGAAATCGCTTTGGTAGCTTTGGAGATGCTCTTGCACAGCATACAGTATCTAGGTTACAACCGGCCGAATGATGGATTAATTTCGGAGAGAGTACGAAGGCTCTCCAAAAAATTGCAGTAAAAGTTTTGAGCCAGACAACATCTTCCTCTAGCTACGAAAGGAATTGGAGTTGTTTTGCGCTCATTCATTCAAAGAATAGGAATAGATTGCAGATTAGAACATTAGATAGACTTGTCTTCATGCACTACAATATAAAACTAAGAATGCGATGACATCATAGGAGCATTACAGCTACTGATGACGGAGACTACTGTCCAATAAACTTGGATAATATTTATGATGAGGGTAACCCACTTCTACCTTGGTTGGAAACAAGGGAAAAGCAAATTGAAGCGGATAGTAAAGAATTGGAAATTGATGACCAGAAATACGCATAGCGCAACAAGAGAGTCGTGCAGATGTGTTGGACCCAGTAAGAGGGGCAGCGTTTATGCCACGTACGGATATGGCTCAAGATCAACAAAAGAGTACGACCAGTGGTAGCGTGACCGTGTCGGATGATGACGATGACCCCCCTGCCCCTGGTGTTGGCACCTCTGGTGTTGCTCAGCGCCCTATACGGCGGTCTACAAATCACGATGTCGATGAACATCGACGAGGTGGTACACAAGGTCTGACTTATGAGTGTACCGAGTCACGATACAGCCAGCAGGAACTGGGTACATCTAGTGGTGCACCGGGTCCGGGAGGTCCGGAGCATCAGCAGGCTCATGGTCTTGGTTATTATGATGGATATTCTTATGGTCATTAGATTATGATGGTTATACTGAGCCTGTTCCATCACATTCATGTTGGAGTAGCCCTCCCGATCAATATCCATATGATTATAGATATCTAGATCCAAATCCAAGTTACTCATCATAGTAGACGCACTCTCAATCTCAAGATTCTCAACAGCCTGAATATGGGCACCAGTATGGCTATTCGACGGGCACTCGTGGATATCCTTACTCAGGGTCAGAGTCGTTGCCTAGTCAGGATCAGTCATCCTCTAGTTTCGTTGATCTAGTATTTTCTTCTGGCACTGGATATTATGGATATGCAGCACCGACACCTATTGGACAGCCTCAGCCTGATGGTGACGATGATGATGATGTGGAGGTCGAGCAACCACAAAAAAGCAAATTTTCATTTTGGTGGTGACTTGTGATTGTGAGTATATATTTGTATTAAGGTAAGTATTTGCAGCAAACAGCTCACAGTAATATTATTGCAAGAAGCCATGCAGTCATGCACACACTCGACATTGTCGAACTTATATTTAAAATAGCTCCCCTGACAACCAATCAAGTAATCCTTAATCAAGTTGCGGGGGAGTATATCAGACACTACTAATTTTTTTTTTAATATTCTTGACTTGAGGATGACAGGTTATAGACAGGAATCACAGTCACGTGCACAGGTATGTTCGAGAAATTCCTCAAAAATAATTGAAACACCTAATGTAAGATATTTTCATATTATATTCATTCTAATATATCTATCATTGATAGTAGATAATTAGAAAATTAAATATATGAATTTTATAGTCAAATTCAGGTTATCTGGTTCATAAATTCATCAGACAGTCCGATGCAACTTCTCACCAAAGAGTGGACCGTTACACCACCATAAACATGTTCTAATTTATAAATGAATGCATATTTGAAATGCTTAGAATATTCCGGATTTAATCCATATTTTTTCATATTTTTTTGCAAAAAATAATAATAATAATAATTTGCGCCGTTACACCCCCGTATCGCCGTTACGCCCCGTATCCGTATCGGTTTTGGAGGTCACCGTTACGCCAACCGATACCGATACGGGATACCTTGTCCACAGGTCTAAGTCCTTTTGAAGTCGTTACTGGTTACAAGCCTAGGAAGCCCATTGATCTTATCCCCATGTCATTGTCCCATAGGCCATCAGAGTCTGCAGAGTCTTTTGCGCATCACATACATTCATTGCATCAAGAAATCAAGCAAAAGATCACTACTAGTAATGAACATTATAAATTTTCTGCAGACCAACATAGACATTTCAAAGAGTTCAATATTAGGGACTTTGTGATGGTCCGCATCAGGCCCGAGCGGTACCTCCAGGGGTCGTTCGTAAGTTACACGTGTGTAACGCTGGGCCCTTCAAAATTTTAAAGTGAAAGGGTCTCAATGCGTATGAGGTAGATCTTCCACCTTCCATGGGAATTAGTTTCACATTCAATGTAGAAGATCTAGTTGCTTTTCAGGGATCTACTGATAGTTTGTTCAGCCCTTCGCCCACCCATCCTGATTCCCCAGATTTACCCCTTGATTCATGGCCTCTTCCCGACCTTTCATCCCAGCCTCTGCCTCTCATACCTAGCATTCACACACCCAGAGAGGAAATAGAGGATATCCTGGACCATGAGATAGTTTCCACGTCAGATGGCGGGTTTCAAAAGTACATAGTTAAATGGAAATCACACCTAGCTTCAGACAGCACATAGCTCACTGAGGAGGAGCTTCAAAGACTTGATCCTAACATCTTGGAGCAGTTCAGGAGTTTTAATCCGCCAGTGGCGAAATCTTCGCAGCCGGGGAGAGTTGATGAGGACATCGTGCGCACGCCGCCTACACACACACGCACGCCACCCCCCCTATGCACGTACGTACGCAGAAGAAGGACCCTACCATCGATCTGTTTTGATGACAACGTCCAGGGAGGGCCTCCTAGCTAGAAGACGAAGTTTTGATTCAAAAGGGTGGGCCCGATAGTCAAGAAAAACCCATCATGAGACCTCATGATCGTGGCCCACTCGTCGGATTGATGTTATATTTTAGGTTTTGTTTATTGTTATTATTTAGAACATCGTGAACGCTTTGGATTTCTTTGTTTGGTTTTTATTTTAGTTTATTTCACCGCCAAGTAATAGGTTGCGCACATGGTGCGAGTTTTGGGGTATGGGATTTTCTGTATAAATAGGCACCCCTTGTAGTTCTTTTCATTCATTCAAGTTTAATAAAAATTCCTGCTTTATTTTTCTGCTCTTTTTGTGAGTTGTGGAAGAATTCAAAAGTGGATGCGAAGCCCTCCCTTCTTCGAAGGGCTAACTACCGTGGTGCGAAACCACATCTATTCCCATCTGCCCCTACCCTCTTCCATCCATATCTCTCATCTTCTATCATCATTATTGCTTTGAATTTTCTAGCTTTTTGCAGTTATTCATCCCCCTACAGCCAATTTTCAAAATCTAAACCTGTAGGAGGGCGGAAACTTCGGCGGAGCACTACGCCTCGACCTTATGTTGGATCGTTGTACTTGGAGGGATTGGAAGTCTCCCCTAGCCGACCAAGGCCTAGGTGTCACTTTGGGAAAGCGGGCTTCCATCACACGTGCAGCCAGCCCACCCGCGCACGTGCGTCAGCCTCGGGTCACCATCTATTCGCAGGAGCTTTCTCCGGATCAGGTTTTCCTCTGGTTTTCCTCTTTTCATTCCTATTTCTTAAACCCTAGCCTTAGTTTGCATTAGCCCTAATTTATTTGCCCCATTTTTTTCACCCTAGGGTTCCGCGAATTGAAATTGGGGAATCCCTTGGATTAGGGATTGATTTTTATGCATGTGTGGTTGATTTCTATTTCCCTTTGATATCGTTTGGTTTATAATTTTTATTAGTCCAGTCCTAGCCTATGTCGGCCTGGACCCGCATGATTCCCCTTTTTAATTGAATGATTTGGATTGTCATGTGGGATATGGAATTTGTGTAACTGTTTCTGAATTGGTATGATCTAAGCCTGAATTCTTGCATCTCATACTTAAATTTCATGTCCTGCATCACATCCGACCCCCAGTAGATGCAATCTAAGCATCGACACCTTTCTCCCGAACTTGGAAAGGTCATTCTCAAGTGTTTCTACAAAGCCTACACTTGAACGATCCATAACATCCTGGCTGTCAGTGAGTACATGCACACGGATCCTTTTGGCGCCATGCTCGCTAGCTCCTTTTAGCAGCGACTGCATGGAAAACAAAGAAGAATTACAAACATAACCATTAGGAATGATAGTTATATAAGAAACTGAAACACATTAAATGCCTCATCAATGAAGGATACCTGCAACTGATCAAGCCGGGAATGGACACCACCGTCGCTCAATAACTGGATGAGATGCAAAGTCCCGCTATCAAAACATTCCTTGATATACTTGAAACCTTCTCCTTCGTAGATTTTGCCAGAGGCAAGAGCAAGGTCCACCAGCTTAGCACTGGGTTTTGAAACGAATAAAAATCATTGGGTTCATCCGACTAGATGAACCAAGCAACTTAGCTATCCTTAAGCATACAATTACAATTGGAGGAGCTTTGTTAAGCCCACATGCATATCCAATACAGCTCATGTACATGCCACCCATGTGCCAGCATGGGACGTAGGTGTGAGATCCAATCCGTCCATCAGAAGGGCACCAGTATATTGATGCCCTAGCCCAAAAATCATGTTGGTCAGGTGGGCTACAGCTTGTGAAACAAATGTACAGCTGTGAAAAACTTGGCTAAAGTTTTCTAACCGGTCCAAATGTTCCCAATATTGGGGCCCGCATGCTGAGTGGAACCGATTCATTTTTGTAAACCAACCTAATGGACGGATCTGATCTCGGACCTGCGTGCCATGCTAGCACATGCGTGGTGCGTACATGAGCTGTATTCCACACACACATGGGCTTAGCAAAGCTCCAATTAGAGACCCTTTTATGATTACACTTAAAGACCTTATTTATGACAACCGCAAACATAAATAAATGGATACAGGGACCACCAAAGGTTCTTAGTGACCGTTGTGCAAACCATAAGCATAAAGAAAAGGGTAACAGGGAACACCAAAGGCACTCATGAGGGTGTTTTATGTTTAGGACTCTTGGTCAAGTTACTCAAATACAGGAACCACCAAAGCAGAGCTATATGCATATGCTGAAAGTTGTGCTGGAAGTCACACTGCACAAACTCACAAATACCCCATTCATAAATAGGTTTTGTACAGACTGTGGGGCCTGCCATTTCTGCTGTCCAAGCAAAGCCTTGTCGGCACAATGGTAGAGGCTTAGCTTGGCTCAAAATACAAACACTAGTGGTCATCACTCACTAATTGGCCAATAAACATGGAAATACGGGGACCCTGAAGGCTGAGGGACTGAGAAGAATCTTGGCAAAGGCACAATGAAGGGTTGTAAAATAGATAACCATTCTAATTGCAGCTAAACCTTACTACATGTTCTCGGCAACAATCGCCAGAGACTGGTTGAAGGCAGTGAATGCAACCCCTTATATGGGCATGGATGCCTGGTGGTTGTCCTTGTACAGTCCTGGAAACCCAATAAACGTGTGCCACATAGTCACCTACTCTGCCATCTCCGTTAACGGAACACTGATTTAGTAGTGAGTTGCATCGCATTAATGACCGCTAAGTGCCTTTAATAAGCATACTGTCAAATCCCACGCTGTTGGCGGCTGACTAGAGTCTAGATTGGTGCTAAGTACAGATGCTTCGACCTGATCAAAAGGCAGGACACCCCACTAGCAACAAACCAGCTTGGCTGCCGGGATGCTGCAAAGTGGAATCTGCGTTCAAACCTTGCAGGAATTAGCTCCAAGGATTCTTGGTTGACAAACTCCGAGGTCTGGTCCCACATGTTTCCTTCTTGAGAGGAATGCCCTCGGGCGTTGACTTACTATTAGCCTTCTTGGCCAATGAGCCTTTGGAGGGTTCGGGGGTGATCTAGGACTCGAACCCCCTTGGGTGAAGGCCTGCCTAGCCCTAGATCTGAGACATTCTGAGCTTCAAACAACAATTATTACTATTTCTTTTATTCTGTTTTAAGGTTTTTTTAACCCCATTATCAAAGGTGACAAATAGTTTTAGCATTGACAAATTAACATCAATAAACACTTTGAAGATACCATTAAAAGAAAAGAGGAATGCTCACTTACAACTGCAACCCAAAGTTCTCTCCTCTTAGTTCATGATTCCAATGTTGCTCTTGAAATTTTCATGTTGTCAAGGGCATATGTGTAGTAAAAGTAGGTTGTAGATCAGCTGTAGGCCATCATTCCACAAAAGGAAAGAGACTGTCAAATAGAAAATTTTACCCTTGTGCATAAATCCTGCCAGCACCTAGTGCATTGTGACCAACTTCACTGTTACCCATGTCATCGTCAGTTGGAAGTCCTGCTGTACCATGAGCCCTCACCAACCTCCATTTTTCAGGTGCACCCTTTAGAGAAAACAGATGGATATGTCAGTGATTTACCATTAAAGTGGGAAGTTATGACCACCAACATTCAAAAACTTGGATCCAACATAGAAATCAGCCTTCAATTTCCAAAGTTTGACCACTCTGAACCAATAGAAAAAATGACCAATTTTATATGCGTGTGGGTCGATGTAGTTAAGCTCAATGGAGCACTTGAACAGTCCAATCAACCGATCCAAACTGTCCATTCGGCCCAACATAAATTTCTTGGGCTACCGTGAGAAAATCACTCTGATTA
Source organism: Magnolia sinica (assembly GCF_029962835.1). Classification (NCBI taxonomy): domain Eukaryota; kingdom Viridiplantae; phylum Streptophyta; class Magnoliopsida; order Magnoliales; family Magnoliaceae; genus Magnolia; species Magnolia sinica. The sequence goes on along the minus strand of NC_080585.1, from coordinate 48,842,740 downwards.
TATGATTCAATCCATCCAAAAGTTGACCATCTCTTTTAGCATTTGCAAGCCATGGATGGGATGGTTAGCATTATTTGATTGAAGTGATCCTTTAGAAACATAAGTCATTGATGATGAACTCCAACATATAAGTAGCTCGAATTATTGATTGGGCCTATTTTTATTTAAGCTATCTTGACCGTCTGTTTTATAAGGCTATTATTTGGATGGTTTGATCAGTGTGACTATTGCACACTGCACCATGAAATGTCTGATGGACCTAATGTACATCTTGGATCAGTTGATTAGACTGTTCAAGTGTCCCAAAGAACGTGACTACAGGGTAAGTTACCATGAAGTCAACTGCATCTGATACACATACCAGCATCATCATCTAAGCTCAACTAATTGGGCCGGCTTATGAATGACACATGCACACAAACATATGAAAAGTGAAATCCCGAAACTGGGGCCGGGCCAGGCAGACACACAAGCATCTAATGAGTAATGGAAAGTCAGTGACAGAGACATCTAAATGATTTCTAGCAACTGATCTCTTACATCAAATTGCTTAGTTAACCAGACAATATAATTTGTGCACACAGCATCATAACCATAGAAAGGACGTTGTAGAACAGAAGCCAGGCAACATAGAATGGAAACAAATAAATCCAATGATGAGTTCAACTACATTGAAAGAAAATTTAGAAGCCCAACAAATTTCATCTGTGACTGTGATAGTTAATTTTTTGCTAAATCATCTCCTAATCCCCAAATATAACTGGATCCATGTTCTCAAATTTTCAGACAATCAGAACCATGAACACTACATTTCAACCAAAATGGTACCACGAAAAGAAAGGATGATGGACCCCAGATGACAGTCTTCAGCTTCGAAGAACAATGTCCTTGTCATTTCTCAGTCAATGTAAAAAAAAAAAAATGTAAATTAAAAATATAACGAACCACTTGCATTGAAAACAGAACGTACCATTACAAATCCACAGACACGCATACATCAATATATGCATGTGTGACAACAAATCCACAGACATGCATGCATCAATATATGCATGTGTGACTCACATACATACAAGTAAGAAAAACATAGTTGGAAACTGATTGCAAGAACAAGAAAAAACTATCTGAATATCTGGATTCCACAAAGTAAGAACATAAACAAATCCAAGGATACACATGAAAATCACATCCAACCATCAAACAACAGGTCCAAAACCCCATGAAAAAAAAAACGAAGAAAAACCAAGATGGCATAGAAGAAACAAAATCCAGCCAAAGGAATCTTGCAGCTCTGCACTCTCGTGGTTAGGGTGTAAATTTTATAAATATTGAGGTCATGGGTCGTTGCATGCAATAAGGGTAAAAGTTAGTTTTCTTTTCAACAACAATATGGTTAGAAATCAACATCCTTGAGAAAGATGATTGGATGACTATTTCAACAAAAAGCATATAACTGGAGGCAACTAAGATTAGGGAAAATAGAAATAATAACAATAATAAGAAATCTACACAACATCAGAGCATAAAGCATAGGAAAACAGAAAAAAGAAAGAAAGAAAAACGATCTGAATTTTTTAACCTTTTTAAGAGAGTCCATCGTCGGAGTCTCAGCAACATAGATGCAATTGTACCTATCGGGATTTGCTTCGCCCCACCCATCTAAGACAACAACAGCTATTGTCTTACCCTTTGGAAGCTTAGGGTGGTCCGCCAATTTCCATGAGAATCCAGAGCTATCCATCTCTCAAAATCTAAAAAATAAGATTGCATACGAGACAAATAGACGAATAAATATAGATGATAGAATGGAGGTAGTAGAAATGATGAGTATAATGATGGTAATAATAAATTGGGTACTAGATTATGCTCTGATGAAAAAAAATAAAAAAATTGGCTTTTATCGTACCACAAAAATTGTACAATTGGGACCCACTTTTTGATGATCCAAACCGATCATCTTGTGGTCCCCATCATGGATGAACATGAAAAAAAAAAAAAACCAACTAAATTCCGATGTTGCCTGGCCTTAACTGTCCAATTAGTGACTCAAAAGCAGACAGCTCATCCAATAGTTCACATTCATAATGCACTGGTAGTCTGGCTGAAGTAGAGTCCACCAGATGAATGGTTTGGATTGCATGAGAGTAGGGCCCACCTGTATTGTTGGTAGAAAAACATAACTGCTGTTTTTCTACCGTCTACAACTGGAACTTCTCTCTAAATAATAATAATACACAGAGAAGTCATAGGGAAAACCAAATAAGATGAATAAAAGAGTTACCTTTCTCCCTAAATCCAAAGCAAATGACACATGAAAAATATAAATGAAAAGAAAAGAAAATTTTAGGGATAACATATGAAAGGGTTTTGCTGTCATCCCCACAACGTCTTCAAGGCTTTGAATTGACACATGGGATGCACAAATATCAATTTGAGCCATCCATTCTTTCATAGAACTAGGAACAAGCCATGGTGCAAAAATCACACCAATCAGACGATCCTAGGCATCTGATCAATAGCATAGATAATGGACAATCAAGATTGAACAGAGAAATAAAATAGCTCCCCAATCGTCATCTCGAACCACCAATCTCATAGATACCATTTGTATTGCTTATGATTCCAAAATAGCACTTTGGGTTGATAATTCTAACCATATAATCTATGTCCCATAAAAAAATAGATGGTGGAAAGTAGCCTCATTCATAGGGTTAGAATGATCCGATCAGCATGATTCTTGCACCACAGCTTGCTCCCAATGGTACTATTGAATGAACGGCCCCGATTGATGATTGGGCTTTCCACATGTCAATTAAAAGCTTCAGGGACATTGACAACATTCCCATGAAGCTGCAGACATTAGCAAAACCCTGTAAAATAAATCTAAAATACTACTCTAAAACATATTAGGAAAAGATGGGTGAAAATCCAGAGGTACCAATCTCTCTAAATGTAAAGAACACCAGAGAGAGAGAGAAAGAGAGCAAAAATAAATAAATAAATAATCAAACAACCTAATAGAATCTAACTAGAGAGAGAGAGAGCAAAAATAAATAAATAAATAATCAAACAACCTAATAGAATCTAACTAGATAAAACATGCAATGTTCAATCTAATCAATTCTCTCAGCCTGACAAACTGTATGTGGGGCCCATTTTTGTCGATCTAAACCATTCATATAGCTGCCACCATGGAAAGAATACATCTCCTAAAATCACCCCTACCCCTACCCTGGGACAATCCAAACCATCCGTCCCTGGCCCCACTGAACATGCACCATTACCTGTAACGGTCTGTAGCAAGTTGCCAATCAGACCCACCTAGGATCTTTGGAAAGGAGATAGTGGGGCATGACCCCCAACAACGTAGCCCACCCGTTGAACAGCTTAAGAGTACCAATAGCTGGGCCTCAGATTACCATTTCTCGGTCGATCGGGGTTCCCACTACACCTCTATACTTCCCATTACAGCATGATCCTATCAATTTCCATGAGAATTAAGAACAACCCATCTCTCTAAATCTTACAGAAAATTAAAAGAGAGAGAGAGAGAGTAAGAACATGCATATGTCTATAGCAATCAAGATGAAGATTTCAGACCATATACTAACAGAACCCAACTCAAAAAAAAAAAAAACAAAAACAAAAACAAAAACAAAAAGAAATGACGGGAGAACGAAAGTGAATTGATTCATATATAGATGTGAGTGTAATCCCACTTACCTGAGATTTGGGATAATGTATTCTGAGAAGCTTGGAGAAAACAAAAAACCAAAATCCAAATGTGTATGTATTTATAGCCGCGGCAGCAGCTGAAGACACCGAAGCCGTTGGATGGAGTTTACGAGGGATTGTTAGGGTGAGAAAGATTTGTACGGTCGCGTCGGACCCACTGCTCAGTTATCCACACCGTTGGTATGATGGACCTCACGATGGTTGGCCAGTTGCGCTATAAAAAAAAAAAAAAAAACCCTTCAGGTTTGAAGATTCTGACCGTTGAAGAAGTGGCCTTTTATTGGTTGAATGTAAACCGTCGGTGCTAAATCTCTGTTTTGGCTTTTTTATCTGTTGAATGGGAACTGCTGGGGCCCGTGGTTGAGTGATCCAGACTGTTGGTGTGATGGATCTCATTTTGGATGGCCTATGTACCAAAAATCCCGCAGATTGAAAGATCCTAGCCATAGAATGTTTCAGATTTTGTAGATTGAATGTGAACCGTTTCCCTATTTCCTTACCCAACTTTGTATATCTTACTCAACTATTGAAGGGTTAGGATTTCCCCAACTTAAGGAAATTTTGGTGGATTGGCCCTACATAGTTAGGCCCATAATATCAACGGTTTGAATGAATGATCCGTGGGCCTCAATTGTACAGACTGACAACGTGAAGGGGACTGCACGAGAGAATTGCGGGAGATTTTTGGTGCATGGACCACACATAAGTGGCCCACCATCGATGGCCGACCAACATGTAAAACTAAATTAAACGACGGTTAGGATTGTCCAGTTGCTGTGATTGCTACACCGTTTTAGCTATCATCAGTGGGGCCCACTGAAAGAACAGGTTCCACTGACTATACAAGATGGAGTTGCTCCCGCGGTGTAGCACGTGGCGACCTTAGCTTTTGGTCGGTGAGGCGGTGAAGATCGAACGCCACCTGCCTCTTTCACCGGCCACGTGAAGTTCCCGTGGACGTAAGCTATGTGGGACCCACAGAGATTCCTATAATAAATCAACTCCGTTCATCAGATTAGCGAGACCATGATAGGACTTTAAAAGGAAAATCAGGCAGATCCAAAAGTCACGTGGGCCACACCACACAAAACAGTTAGAACGGAAACGTCCACCATTGAAACCTTACCGGAGTCGACCATGATGTTTATATGCATACTGTTTTTACCACTCTGATAAACCGTCAAGTACAAATATCAACTTCTGTGGAGCGTGACTTGGCTGCGACCGGAACCAGCCACGTCGGTGGGACCCTGACCCTAGTCGACCAGCCACTCTGTACATATGTTTTGCCAGCTTATTGCAACGCATGTTCCCCGCCAAAGGAAACAGGCGTCGTTTAATGCCCACCGTTAAAATTTTCAGTTTGTCCAACTTGTTGATAAAAGGAAAACATAAATATCAACTGGATCCAAAAATATCGTGGCCCAAAAAAGATTTTTAATGGTCAAGAACAACCGTTTCCAATGGTGTGTTCCATCTAAGTTTTGGATGTACCTGATTTTTTGAATTCCTTTACTATTGTTGTCTTGCTAAGCTGATGAGTGGAGTAGATTTATCAGGGGCATGTGTATGAACCCCACATGGCTTCCAATTCTCATTGTGGTTGAGGCACATCGGTGAACCCCACATGGCTTCCAATTCTCATTGTGGTTGAGGCACATCGGGCGCATCATTTGGGGGACGCCAGTTGCCTGTGCTCCCCTAAGTAGGGCCACATCATTATGTTCATCCATTTTGTTGACTCATGTTAGGAGCTTAAAAATGAAATATATCCAAAACTCAAGTGAGCCACATGGAGAGATTATTGAGTGCACACCATTGAAACATTCGCGGGGCTGCACAAGCTTTGGATGAAGATGATATTTTTGTTTCCAGTTCATCATGAGCTTTAAGGGGGTGTTTGGCTCATGGAACTTGATGATATTAAGTGGGATGGAATTGCTTTTTTCCAATAAATGCACTCGTCGGTGGATTGTCTCTTAATATCATAGGAGTGAGCGATTCACTTTATAGTGTTCCGATCATATAGGATGTAGTGCTTAAATACATATTTTGATTCATGTAGTGTTTGGTTGTACACGGAAAATAACTCCCAATCTCAAAAATTGTGTTTGAAAACTACTATGAGAAGTAAGGTAAAGCCACCTTAATGTTTGTGAGTAATCCACCCCGTCCATCCATTTTGTGAGATCATTTTAAGGCATGCTACCAAAAGTTAAGTATATCAAATACTCAAGCGGGACATACGAGAGGAAAGAGCGAGGAAAGAATTTCCTACCGTTGAAACCTTCCCGAGCTCCACCTTGATGTTGATATGTCATCCCAACCGTTTACAAGTTCTTTCATGCCAGGATGAACTGACAGCATAGAAAACTTTATCGTTATACAAAACTTTTATAGCCATATGAATGTTTCAATGGTGGTCACTCAATCCCCACTATTTTCTCTTGTGTGGCCCACTTGAGTTTTAAATCTACCTCATTTTTGATCGCTTACCCTAAAATGATCTTGTAAAACAGATGGATGGGGTGGATTCCTCACAAACATCAAGGTGGGCCCCACCTCCTTTCCCATGGTAAAAACCTTCTAACTCATGCTTTTAGGAGGAAATCCCATGGATTTCTTAAAACCTGTTTAGTTCATCATAGGTTTCCAACATTGGATCATGTGCATGAAGTAGAGAGGGCTAGGGAGGGCTTTCCCCAATTCAATTGGGATTTGCAAAATACATAGGATTTCCTCCTAAAAGCATGAGCTAGGAAGTTCTTACACTGGTAAGGAAGCTAGGCCCACTTAATGTTTGTGAGGAATCCACCTCATCCATTTGTTTTACAAGATCATTTTAGGGTAAGTGAGTAAAAATGAGGTAGATTTAAAACTCGTGTGGGCCACATAAGAGAAAACAGTGGGGATTGAGTGACCACCATTGAAACATTCATATGGCTACAAAAGTTTTGTATCACAATAAAATTTTCTATGTTGTCAATTCGTCTCGGCAAGAATGAACTTATAAACAGTTGGGATGACATATAAACATCAAGGTGGAGCTTGGGAAGGTTTCAACGATAGGAAATTCTTTCCCCACTCTTTCCTCTTGTATGGCCCACTTGACTTTTGGATCTGCTTGACTTTTGGTAGCATGTCCTAAAATGATCTCACAAAATGGATGGACGGGGTGGATTACTCACAAACATCAAAGTGGGCCCCGCCTTACTTCTCACTGTAATTTTCAAACACAATTTTCGAGATTGGTAGTTGTTCTCCATGTAAAACCAAACACTACATTCAAAACATGTATTTAAGTCTTACATCATATATGATCCAAACACCAAAATGAATAGCTCACTCCTATGACATTAAGAGACAATCCACAGACAAGTGCATTTATTGTAAAAAAGCAATTTCATCCTGCTTAATACCATCTAATTCCATGCGCCAAACACCTCCTTAGAATGGCATATAAACATCATTTAGATGTCATATAAACATCAAAGTGACTTTGTAGAAGATGTTAATAGTAGTTATTTTCATTTTCATTCCCCTACTTGAGTTTTGAATTGCCTTAATTTTCAATAATGTCTCAACATGAGTTAGCAAAACAGATAGACAAAATCAATTTCTCATAAGCATCGCCCCATGTAAGTTGGGCCCACTAAGTGTTCGAACAAAGTTGGCCACTTAGGGGGCGTTTGGATCGTAAGTTACTTAAGCTATTCATGTCTTAAGTATCTTATCTTGGTTTCTACTTAAAAGCTGAAGTGATTAAGCACATCTGAGTAAAAAAATTATTTATAACTAATCTTAAATCAAGCTTTCTCATCTCAAATAAGTTACTTATCTATTGTTGTAAGTATTTAAAAAAAATAAAAATAAATAAATAAATAAAAACTTAGTTAGTGATATCTAAACAAGACCTTGGCGACTTTGGAACTTAAGATAATTTTGGAAACTTGTTGTAAATGACCCTAATCTTTGGAGCACTTAGCTCAATGGTAAATACCTAAAATCTAGTTTCATTTAGGACATCAAAATTCATCATAATGCTTCATGGGCTTAGCAAAATATCCTTGGCACAATATAGGTAGCAAAACATTATATTAGATTTCTCATTAGGAATGATAAGAAAACTTTATTCTAGCTATGTCCATGGTTGCTAGAGGGAAAACTCATGCGTCAATATAATCCTCAAGCCATCAATGATCTTGGAATGGGAATTTCCACTCATGTCTCCCATTTCATTATCAATGGTAATTGGTCACTCCCAATATATAGCCTCAAATGAGCTCAGGGAAATCTTCCTGAGTTGTATATATGTGCAATTGAGTGAATGGAAATTCATTGCTCATTTCAACCTAAGTATTACATCCTAATTTGGTGGACAATACAATCAAACCACATGATTGTGGGTCCATTCAAAGATTGCACATATATGGAGTCTACAAACTGATCAGACAACTTATGGGGTCCTCAGGTATGATCTGATCACCTGCGGGGTCCAACAATCTAATGATTTTACCTAATCAACCAGTGATCTTTCTCCTTAACTTTCTTTGTTGCAATTTGTCTGGTAACAATCTAGTTGGGTACAACACCTATTGTACTAATGTCAATGAGATGTCGTCTTGATCTCTCATGGATCAAAGAAAAGGTACATGTAACACCCCGAACTTTTCAATACCTGAGTATTGAAAGTTCTCGAGTGTTATTATGAAGTTTAACTTAGTATGGACATGTGTACGATACCAATTTAACTATCATAACCTTACATCTATTCCCCAACATGAATCTAACCGTTGAGAATGATCTTTATCCATAGATCAAGTCATCCGACTGTTAATTTTAAGACAAGATCATCATATGTCCAAGTACTCTCACTTGTTCATCATAACCAACCATTCAACCAACTATCCACAGATACGTAAAGATATTCGACCGTACACTTTTAGTTTTGACCACCTGATCATAGTAAAATAACTACTTGATATCTACATCCACTCGTACACATATCAAATTGAAATTATGATCCGTTCATCTTATTCACCACCTATAAATATGCTTAACTCACCATGAAAACTATAATCTTATAAACTTACACATATGAACAAGTTACTTGAATTTAATGGTATACATATTCTGCATCTTAATCACTCCAAAAACTCGCTTGTGATCATCCGTTTACAAAATTGACCGTACACCGACTTACATACATGATTAGAGCACTAACCATTAAGTTTTTCTATTTTTAACATATCATCTGACCATCCATTATGTTGGTTGATATATGTATATAAGTTCTTTTGTAAGAATTACTTAAAAACTTATCTATAATCATGTAGAACCATTAGATTTTTCAAAACTCTCATATCAGCAATAATTATGAAAATGTCATTAACATAAACCCTTGAATTATAGATCACGTAGTTCTCATGATCCGTTTGATGTAAAATTTTATATCATACCTATATATATATCATAAATTAACCATACATGTCAAATTTCAACCCTTAGATCATTGTAAAAGTACTCAGTTGATAAATCAGCCCCTTAACCGTTGATTTTGGTGTCCATCGAGTGAAGAAACCTCGTGAGTAGCCATAGTAGGATATTTTTCTTCATATAAACGACTTGAATTTTTCATAATATGGACCAAGTGTAAAATATGAAAATCCCACTTTCGTAAGCTTTTCCTTAGGTGCAAAGTTATCATTTACAAGCTTACCAATTCCTTATAAATCTAGATCTTCCGATTTAACCACTTCCTGTCATCCATCGTAACTCAAATTTGGACCATACTTTGGTCTCATATGACAACGAGGTTATACAAAATTTAAACCCGTTATATGATCTTACACTGTTGAATGTTGAAGGCAGTTCCTTTGTTTTTGTACAAAAGGTGAAATTTTAGATTTAGGCTTTTTCCACCATCGATCAACCACTAAATTTCGTTTAACCGTTTGTCTATCCTAACTACACATTTCTCCCAAAATTGGGCTCTGACCATTAAGTGTGGACCGTTAATTGAGAACAAGTTCGTTTTGGCACCCGTTAGGAGAATTTTCTAAATAAGTCAATCTAAATTTCGAATCACCAAGAAAATCATATAATACCCCGGCCCTATTCAACGACCTCAACATACTGGACAAATTAGATTTAAAGAAAAATCGCTAGAAAATGTCAAATTGGATAAACCCAATACAAGTGGAAGTGAAATACACCCCCTCTCACATGCCCACTCCTTATTAAAAGGAAGAGTGTGTCTCCTTCTCCTCGCACATGCCCATGATCCCTCATCTACGAAAGAGAAAAAGAAAAAGAAAAAGAAAGGAAAAGGGAAAGAGAGAGAGAAAGAAAAAGAAAGAGAAAGAGAAAACCTAGTCACCCATCATCCTCCTCCTCCACACGTGTAGTATCTCCCTCTTGTTCAAACGATGTCATGATTCACGTAAAAACTTTCCTACATCGAGATCTACCTAGGGTTTAGATCTAAGGCTAAGCTGATGGATTCCTTTACAACTTACACTAATTTGAGTTGATATAATTTATCTTATTTTTGCATACTTTCATATTACTGTATTTTTCCATGCAATTGATTGGTTTACCATTATTAATTATTTATCCCTTTAAGAATTGTGGCTAAGGTATGATTTTAATTATGCGTGATTTTTATAAATTTATATACGGTGATGGATACAAGCCTTGCCCTTTACCAATTTTGGGAGTGACGCGTGCTTCCACTCTATATTGAGTTGGCCTTTTGCTCATCTCCCTTTATTCTTGTTAAGTTAGTCTATTTGCTATTCTTTTCTTTTATTGAGATAGCTTAATATTACTTTTCTCATTTATAGGTTATGGCTTGGGCATGTGTCTTGAAATTTCAGAACCCTCATGGTTCGACTTATTTCTCTATTAATGCAAGTGATGTGTTATATGCCTCATATATAGTGGTTCATATATATTATTGTGGACATAATACATTTTAAGTAGCGGCCCTTTTAGTCGACATGTAATCCCGTGGGTTAGTGAGTGGTAAAGTAAATCGTCATGCGTGTTTCATCACTTCTCGAAATTGGATGTTACAATTAGTCACTCTATGAACACATCGTATCACGTAAATCCTCCAATCGTATTATTGTGTCACCTTGAAATGTTCGCATAAATCCACGTTAACGTTGGACATGCCAACGAATCTCCATAGTATGGGATGCGGGGTGAGCTAGGTTTTTTATGAACTATATTCCACATCGTGATGACTACTATGTATGATGGACTGCACACACTATGCTAGGCATGCATTCATGCAGATTGGTTGTGCATATGATACCACTCATAGTAGTGGAGTACGAGACATATCAAAATCCTCACATTATTCTTATGAATCTCTTAAATTATTGTTAATCGTAAAGGATAACCATCATTATGAGTAGGACATTGACCATCTCTAACCTTACAAATATTGCAGGTGAATTACAGGTTGATGATATGTCCGATAATCATTATATGGAAGATTCTTTCGAAAAGAAAAGAAGAAGAATAACTCTACGAATTGTTTTATTTATTTTCCGCTACAAACTTTGATAATATAATAAGCTCCTACTGAGAGGGCATTAAAGAATTATTTGTACGCTTTTTACTCTAATGGAATAATAAATACAGTTGATTTTATTCTCGTAAATGGTTACCTTCGTAAATATAACTGGATGTGATTTATCTTTTTTAAAAAAGGTGTGATTTTAAAGCATTCAATTTTTACATTGTTAAAACCCGAAATTCTCGAGCACGAGTATGTACTCAGGCCACGAAAATTCGAGATGTTACAGTACATCTCTCATGTATGCTTGTTAGGATAAGATTTGGTTGTTTCATATTAATCGTTCAAATATGGACATGCGACACATGATTTTTTCATGGCATGCATTAAATATAAGGAAGACAACTCATAACTGAGCATATCGTTAAAGAATCGGGTTGTTCACGTGATTTGGAGATAAAGGCTTACAATCGTTAAGGCTACATCAATACTAAATTATGTATAAGAGATTATTGACGATATAAGAATGTATTAAGCAAAAGGACATGCACGATTAAGTGGAGGTAATCGTCAGCTTACAGTTGGTAGTATAGGAAGTTGACACATAGGCAGTAGTTATTTTCACGACTTCATTGAGTAGTTTATAAACAACATAAGAGAATACAAAGCAAATGATCTCAGCATTAACCCAAAACAAAACAACTCAATAATTAATCCAGTGTGCTCTCTGAGATATTTAACTTTCGCCATCACTCGACAGTTGTGGAACCTTTAGTCTCTAGGATTAGTTTAGTCTGTCCATGCCTTAAGGCAAATCGACTTAGTGATATCCAATAGCTATAATTCCCTTCCATCTATGCTTGCGTTTCGGATCTGAATGAAGACTATAGTCTTAGAAATTGTCCACTAACGCTCATATGCTGGGTCGATATTAGCTTATAAGTCTTAGTATTGCCTTTGCCTTGCTCATCAGCACGTTGCTCGACGAAGCACCTCACTACTCTCAGTCAAGTCGACGATCCTAGTTTAGTGGTAAGTCTCACTTTTTCAATTCAATCTTTAACTCATTTTTGTTCAATCATACAATTGTTACACTTTCGAGAATCCTTTATTTTTAATTGAAAAGAAGAAGAAGAAATCATTAGAGGAAGCACCCCTACCTCTGCAAAGCACTTGATTAGCGCATTTGATAGTTGATATCTCAACCATTCGATCAAGCATCACTTTGTCTCAACACCAAGGATTAGTTGTCACGCCCCAAACTCGGAAACCGGGCTCACAGAATTCCTGATCGCCGAATCCAGCGCCGACAGCCTTCGTAATGCCACATTCTCGGCTCCCGGCACCCATATGCCAGATTCCGATCCAGGGATCTTACAAGGAGGATTTTCAATATGAATTTTTTTTTTGTAATGGAGTATAATCAAGTCATAAAACAACATCACCACATATCCACTATAATGAAACATTTGAGTACAATCGTAAAGGGAAATACAAATATAAATATCGGAACTCCAAAAGCTCAGCTGCACGCTCCGGCCTTAGTGCTCTTGTTGCGTCTTAGCGTCACCTACACGCAACGATCATGCATAAGCTTATACAAAGCTTATATGGTGGTGTAAGTGTGCGGGCAAGGTATATGCCAAGTACGCAATATCAGAGTAATGTGGAATATGCTGGCAAGTCCAAGAATGTTATCAGTCATACCAAAGCTATGTGATACAAGGCATGAATGTTATCGGTCATACCAAGGCTATGCGATGCAAAGCATGAATACTATCGGTCATACCAAGGCTATGCGATGCAAGGCATGAATACTATCGGTCATACCAAGGCTATATGATGCAAGGCCTACATGGCCAATGTCATATGCAAGATGCAAAACATGCATGTCAATTCTCATCAAGTATATATATCAGTACAGTTCCTCTCTGGAATATCACCAGGGTCTAGTACACTCCACACTGACCGCCGCCTCCCTAGCCGCACAGCCCAACGAGTGGAAGAGACCACACTATCCGCCTGACCAGTAGTCTGTCAATACATACCCGTCTCGTCGATAGTGAACCCATTTGCGAGCTGGTCAAACTCAGCCTAGCTTACAACCCCCTCACTGGGGCGGATAAGGCCACACCCCCTTCTAACCGACCATGACATAGTGAGAGACGCGACCTACTAGTATTCGGCACTCGTGCGCTCATGTATCCACTCAGTCTAAACGTTGGAGCATCTCTTGGTACCAAAAGGGTTCTAGGACTCTCACCCAAGGACATACTATATGCCCACAGTGCTATAACCAAGTATTTCTGGTATCCAAATCTGACTATTCATGATGTGCCTGTGGAGGTCACGACCCTGATGTCACTAGGGCGTTCAGTGATCATGTCACATAAGATGCAAGATGCATGAGTCATACTATCTAGTCATGCACAAACCTACGCGTACCGCGTGATCATATGGGCAACTCTGTCTCACAAGGAGTCTCATAAATATCTCAGCCCAATGGCATATGCTATGATCAATCATTCCTCATATAAGGCATACAAATGATGCGTATGGGCATGTATCATGATGTTATACTAAGCATGTATTAGAACCCACTGGGGTCATTGGCCACACCTGGGGTCCAAAGTGAGTCAATATGAAAGTCAATATGGAATGGTCCATGTTAGACTATCATAACATATTCAAGGTACTAGCATATCATATATTCTAAGGCAGGGTCCCTTACAAGGACGGTGGATCTAACCCACGACTCAAGTTAGGCTTCAACAGTGGATATACCAAATCTAATACCACATATTCTTCTATCTACGGCAAGGGTAATGATGTACCAAACAAAGGATGGGCCTCAAGGTTCGGATTACTACAAGCAATGGTGGAAAGTATCATCATCAATGGGGGCCCAACGGTTTAGGTTAGCCCAATGGGTGTCACTAACATAAGTGGGAGCCCAACAGTTTGGGTTAACCCACTAGGTTAAGGGTGGACATGGGCTTAACAATGGGCCTTAAGAAAGCTTACAGCGGTGGAAATTTAACCACCATTGTCCTAAGGTGCGGTCCATTTGGGATTGGAAGTCGGAAATCACTACGGGGCCCTCGGCCCTCTTATATCTAGAAAGACGGATGGGCCACATGTGTATCACATACATCATGGTGGGTCTCACACATCGCAATTGGGCCTCACACATACAATGGGCCTCACATGCATCACATTGAGCCTCATACACGGGCCGCATATACATCACAATGGGCCTCATACACGGGCTGCATATACATCACAATGAGTCACGCACATGGGCCGCATATACATCATAATGGGCCCCTCACACGAGTCGAATACACATTACAATGGGCCTCTCACATGGGTCTAATATACGTCACAATGGACCACATAGCAGGTGGGCCCGTACTTCCCAAATGGGCCCCACCAGATGAACATGGACAGCATGGATGTACAATGCACACATCGTGGTGGACGGTGTGTATACAACACATTTCATGGTGGTTTTCCACCATCCAGCTGCAGATAAATCACATGCATCACGGTGGTCCCACGGCCTAAGGTGGACGGCCTGGATGTACAACACATCATCAAGTGGTCCCATGACCTGAAGATGGACAATTTGGATATAACACATACCTCATGAACAGACCCACAGACTTGCCAACGTCAATATAGCAGCTGTGTAGCTGGTGGGACCCACGAAGCTTGCTGACGTCAATACAGCTATTGTGTAGCGGTGGGACCCACACATATACAATTTAGATACAACTTGCTGGACGATGTAGATAAATCACATGCATCACGGTGGTCCCACGACCTGAGGTGGACGGCCTGGATATACAACACATCATCAGGTGGTCCCACAGCCTGAGGATGGACAGTTTTGATATAACACATACCTCATGAATAGACCCACAGAGCTTGTTGACGTCAATATAGCAACTGTGTAGTTGGTAGGACCCACACATATACGGTTTGGATACAACTCGTTGGACGGTGCAGATAAATCACATGCATCACGGTGGTCCCACGGCCTGAGGTGGACGGCCTGGATATACAACACATCATCAGTTGGTCCCACGGCCTGAGGATGGACAGTTTGGATATAACACATACCTCATGAATAGACCCACGGAACTTGCTGACATCAATACAGTAGCTATGTAGCTAGTGGGACCCACGGAGCTTGCTGACGTCAATACAACAACTGTGTAGTTAGTGGGACGCACACATATATTGTTTGGATACAACACATAAGGGAAGGTGGGTCCCATGTCCATCAACTGGACGGCACAGATGAAACACGTACATCTTTGCATATCCCACCGTCCAGATGGACGATGAGAACAAACACATACATCAGTGGCCCCACCGTCCATTGTTGAACGGTGGTGAAAGCAATACATATATCATGTGGGTCCACGTGGTGTATATATATATATATATATATATATATATATATATATATATATATATATATATATATATATAGTGCGCTAGATGGACGGCCTGGATGTAAGATACATACATTGAGGTGGGTCACACCATCCAGGAGGCTGGACCATGTGAATAAATCACATACATCATGGTGGTCCCACGTGGGTGGGCCACACATGTTTGGATCAAGCTGCTATTTGTGTTTTCCCTTCCAACAAGGTTTGCCCAAACGGGCAGCAAGTGCGTCCCACTTGGTTGGACTGCGTGGATCATCATACAATATCAATGGTGGGCCATCAAACAGGGAGAGAGAGAGAGAGAGAGAAATGTGCGATGGAGGGCTCCGCCACTATGAACCCTCCCTTTCATACAAAACATACATCAAGTGGGTTCTAATACATGTGGGTCCACCAATCAAAATCAACGCTGGAGATCCATGTTATGACCTTTTTACACTAGGAAAATAAACGTGATGATGGGGTCCATGGAGAATGGCCCCATCATGGGATGAACATATGAATCATGGTGGGCCATTGGCCACACCTGGGGTCCAAAGTGAGATCCATACCATCAATCGGTATGCCCCACTTGGCCCATCATCAAAAAAATAAAATCTTAACCCTACAAAACACTCACCAATTTCACTTCTTCTTTGATGGAGGATGATAAAGATTGATGGGCCTTGATCTTAGATTCTTTCTCTTTTCTCTCTTTCTAGGAAAAATGATAGAGAATGGAATGAGATAGAGTGAAGGATGGGAGATGTAAGGAGAGAGGGATGGGTGTGTAAGAAGAATGACATGGAGGGTATGGGCTTGGTTGACTTTTAGGTGAGAGAGGGATGGGCTAGGTATGAGTTGTACTTAACTTGTGATTGATTGATTGATGTGATGGATTGGGTAGAGATTCTCTCATTATTCGCAACACGCGGCGTTTCCTCGAAATAAATGCGGGCTCACAACTCGTAGCCTGGGTATCGCATCGGTGTGCAAGTCACGGCATTGAAACAACATAATGACACAGTCGCAATAGTACAAGTCTCGAGTCGAATCGACTCAAATCTATGGGATGCGACTTAGGGTTGTGCGCAACTGCCGATTACAGATCGCGGGTTGCCAGAATTCGACGAGAAAGATCGCAGAAGTCTAAGGAACAGTACGATTTAGGATACGAGCCTTACACTAGTGACATTTGGTTTAAATCGGACTGCAAATTGGTTATGGTACACTTGCAAATCTAACATGCGTACCATGTTGCCAAAATTTAGACCAACAATGCCAATCTAACATTGCAATGCTCTTATTGTGCATGCGCATGCAATAATCTATGTTTTTGAAGTGGATCAAGTATTTAAAAGACAATTATTGTCTACTAGAAAGGGGGCAAAGGCTATGGCTAAAAACCGTAGCTAAATACCTATTGCTACGGTTATCATCCGTAGCACAACTGTAGTCGTAAGTGCAGAAAGTCAAAAAAGCTATGGCTACAAATTTAATCCGTAGCCTATACACTATTAGCTACGGATTACATCCGTAGCTATATTTTCTGTAGCAAAACCTGCATGCAGCTACATATAATACTTGTAGCTAACAATGTGATTATATCCGTAGCTACTAGCCGACTACGGTGTATAGATCTAAGGCTACGGCTATTAGTTACTATTTAAAAAATTTTAAAAATAATAATAAATATTAAAAAAAAAAACAAATAATGGCTTACCATTGCCAATGCATGCCCTCATAGATCAACTCATCTAAAAATTCCGGATTCAACAATAAAAGAAACATGCACAACAAAGAATATACAACAATGCTTCTATGTCGAGAGTACCAAAAGCTCAAACTCATAATGAGATCAACATATTAGCATTCGATACTAAAATTGGGATAGCAGCTGGCATATATCAATGGAAATGGTTTTCTTAACTTGGGAGAAACACCATCTATAATATAAAGAAATGGAAGCCAAGCAATCACCAAAAAAATAAAACACCACTACCGAGAATTACAAAACTAAGGGGAGAACAACCTACAGCAGTAGCACCCCAAGACCCAACATTGTAAATAACTTTGCATCCATCCCATGCCTTTCAAAGTTTTCCCTTTTTCTTCTTTACTGCTCAGTGCCGGAAGAAGGCGAAGAAATAGGTAAATGTATCTTCAAAACTGTTTCTGAACAGAATGATCAGCTATCATTAGAAGAACAAAACACAAACTAGCTTCAAAGATATTCAATGCAAGTTTTCTTAAGAATGTGTAAGGGGAGGAGAGTTACACGCTTAACTTCTGATTGAAGGTAATAAGACTCACCTTCTTGCAGCTGAATGGGAGTAAATTCCTGCAAACCAAGTCCAAAATCATGAATCTCAATGACACAATAACACTTCCATGCATATAACTGTCACAAATTCATAAGGAACATATAGTTGTACCCACATTTTGGCAATTTCAATCATCCATATGGGAGGGCTCAGGTAGAAGGAATATACATTAAGAATGTAAGAAATAACATGAAGTAGAGTTGGATGTGATCATACTTCTCTTTTTATGTAGTTTGTATGGTGGAATTTTTCATCCGGCATCATATGGCTCTCTATTTCATCCACGGTGTTCACGAGTGCAAGATATCTAGCCTTCATGTAATATGGCAGCCCTTCCGTGGCTTCAAGTTCCCACCTGAAAGTTGCAAGTCGTCGACATTTCGCATAAATGGTGTTTGTACCGTGATCAGTTGCATAAGAAAACATACCATTTCACAGTTTATAGTCTATCTGCCACTATTTCACCCTCTCTAATGATATGAGACAGACCATTGAGGTTTCAAGGAGGCTTCCACATTATACACTGAGTAATGCACTATATTGCTTTTTTGAACATATATAAGCAAAGGAGACAAACATGAACCTGACACCAGGATGCTTCATTAGCGGCCATCAAAAGCAATACAGACTGACCCACCCATATGAGACTCGAACTTTGCCATTTGCATGCAGGGTGCCATCCCTTGCTCCAATTTCCTCACCTTCATCAGCTTCAACCATTGTCACATCCACAAGTGACTACAAGGATCAAGATGTAAAGAATCATGAGTGAATGGCAAAGCTTCAGCCATTAGCAGTCATATTTCCCATCCAAAAGGATGTGCAACGAAAACAAAACCAAGATATCATGTGCAACAATCGACACCTGGACTGGCAAAGCTGCTGGAATTTTATTTTTTATTTTTGAAAGATAACTGATTATATTAAAGGGAAAAAACAGAACTACATCAGATCTAGAGTCTGCTGAGGGAGCAGAAGCTAACTAGGTCCCTAAAAAAACAAAATCTGCATCCTTAAGAGCATCTATATGAGAGGCCCATTCAACAATAAAACATTTGGCGTTGGAAGCAACTTTATTGGGGGACTTTGATTCATTTCTGAAGCATCGGCTGTTCCTTTCTGTCCACATGGACCACCTGGAAAACATAAGCTGCCTGCATACAAACTTCCCGTGGATGATCAGGAACTGCGAAGTTCATCACAGCTGGAATCAGTGATTTAATTTTGCAATCAATTAGACAACTGTTCTCTGTGATGAAAATATGTTCCACTTCCAAATGAATCTCAAGATATAAAATCAGTAGAATATGTTGATACTCACAAGACCAATAAGACATGCATTTTCTTGAAAATCAGTGTTATCTACTCCGAGTTTCTCTGTCTGCTAACATAATTCTACCCATCAACTTGATGCCAACAATCAATAGTTGCAGCAAACCGCTCCTCTCACATGAAAGACCACAAACGTTGAAGACTTGATTGAGGGCATGAGTCAACAGAAGGCAGAAAAGCCAACCAAGGACTCAGAGTCACCTGACCAGGCCATGGGCTTGGTTACTGATGGTGGTAGGTCTAATGGGTCTAGCAAAAGATGGTGGACAATTTTCTAGGTTGGAGGATTCTAAACCAAGACTGAAAAATGATGATGATAGCGTTGGCTCCATGGATCTGATGGATCTCCCAATGGAAGGTGGATGCAAGAATATATATATATATATACATATTGATATGCCTAGTTAAGCCACCAAGTCTCAAGCTATCCTGGTTTGAAACTCGTGCCAAAGGCAATAAGAAAAACAGAGCAGGAAACCTCTTATTTTACAATCAGCAGCAACACTGGCGGATGCATGCAACAGATTAGAAAACAGGAAGCAAGAAACCTAGGTACTTGCAGGTGGAAATAGGTTATTAACTAGATAGTGCTTGAATAGCAATGTGGAAATACTAATACCAACCTGATCTTCATCATCTTCTTCATATTTCAACGACTTCCCTACCTCCTACTTTCTAGTCAAGTTCCATAGCCATGTACACTTGTTTCATTGTTCTTGCATCTTAACGTCATTGCCATCTTTCTCTTTTATCTACACCACCCAGCATTTGTGTTCCATATTAGCCAAAATTCGGAAGTGAACATGATCGATAGAAGTTCATGCTGAGGTGGGATCAGAGTTGAAGAGTTAAATTTAGAAAATAACGTAACAAGGAGAAATCAGACTCATCTACATATTTTGGGAAATTTATCCCCCAATCTTTATGAAATTTTTATATTGTTGCTTGCTTCAAAAAATGATTGAAAAATCCACAACCCATTGTGGAACCCTTTTTTATAATTTTTAATGACGACAGGGTGCCCTGCCCCTTTAAGGCCAGACTATTCCCAATGCTCCAAATTATCAATCAGATAGTCAAAGATGACACAATCACATTTCCTGATTCATCCGGCTTCAGAGATCCAACCAATTTGCTGAACTCGACAGCCTATTGGTGGCAAAAAACAGAAACAAGATTAAACGTTAGTGGAAAAATCAGGTAAATATTCAAAACACAGAAGAAAACAAGAGGCGTAGGATGGCATTGAGACAGTAGCAATAACATCTATATCTATCTATACACATTTTGTCCATGACAATTTGATCACTTGGAAACACAATATGGACAATCCAGCAGCAGTGACATTAATTAAGCATTCAGTATATTCATGATACAATCAGAACCAGCATCTTCGATTAGTGCAGAGAATCAATATCCAATGAGGCATTCATGTATGTATATCCATGACCATGTTTTGATGGTACGAACCAAAACCATGCCTACATTAATTTTCCAATATACATATATTGGCATCATAACCAATGTTTTAAAATCCAAACATAATCTAAATCTGTTTCTGTCAGCAGTTCAGTCTCAGACGCTCCAACTGCCAGCCCAACCAGTCTACCCAGCCATTGCATCTACCCAACCAATACAGTCATGACACTGCACCATACAACAGCTACAAACTCAACCCTGAATCTACCCAAAACTCAAGAACAATTCATCCTAAAGATTTGGAACCAAATCTTTGAGTCTCTAGGCATAGTTAATCTTGCATAAGGTGGCAAAGGATAAACTCTACCTGCTTAAGGGCTCCTTTGGAAGAATCATACATGTATTCACTGAATAAGATACGCTAAAGGATTGCAGGGCCATCCAGAGATGGAAGATCATGCTTCTTTCTAACTTCACACTTCCCTTCTATCATCTCCACTGGCACACTGAGTGTTTCTTCACTGTAATACACCTGCCAAGAATCATAATCACCCTCATATTTGCCAAAAATGTCAGAAAAAAAGCAGTCCCGATTACATGAAACGCCGTAGATGAGAGGGGCCTCTCAAAGAATCTGGTAAGTGTAGAGCTGGACACAAGCCTAGCCAACTTCTACAAGATCTAACTTGTAGAAGTCAAAACATTGACTAAAAATAGATAAGTAGGACAGCCAGGACTGCTTAAGTTGCTCAAGAAGCAAATTGAAAACAGATAACTAAGATGCGAGATGCAAGGCTTCACACAATCCCAGGATGGCAAGAGAAGATCAGACTAATGTGTTTCAACAAATTCTAAATATAACAAATCATTGAAAATATTAAAATCAGAAAGGCACTTCCTCTTTTTTAAAGAGGCAAAAGGTACTTTGTTTTTTTCTTAAGGGAGAAGTACTTTTCTATCAAAAGACTTGAACAATTAAGAATCCTTAATGAATTCATATGTACAGTAGGTCAATTGTTTAAATGTATAATCATACAACTAAAGAATCATTACAGTGCATCCCAACATTGTCATATAAACATCGATGATGCATGCAAATTAGAATTTAGCAAGTTCTAATGCCAAAGCAGAAAATCCATGGAAGCATACCGGAGACATCCCTGACAACCACTTTGTAACGACAGCAATATCCTGCCGCCACTCATGTTCACACTGCCAACAGGTGGCATACCGTATAAGATTTACAAAACCCTGAATAATGCCAGAACAAAATGCATTAAAGGTGGAAGATGTAGCACTAAGAAAACAGACAACACGCCTCATGAAAATAAACAAACGTATACCACTTCCAATTCTAAAAATAAATAAAGAAAAAAAAAACTAATATAAAAAAGGAAGAACTCCATCCAGAGTTACAACATACCCAAAACAAACTCTTCACAGTCCACATGTTGAGGTATTCTGACAATTTTAACTGTCCATATTCTTTGAAGTACCATGAATAAGCTATGGTCCCATAATCACATTTCAGTGATGCTCCTGACCTTTGATTTCTGGAGTCGAGCATGAGCCACAGGAAATTTCAATCTATTAAATTCATCTACACATAATGATGGTAAGGATCATGTATTCAATGTAAAATGCTCACAATTTCACTTATAACATAGGACCTAGAACATAGATGGTTTCGATCATCAGATCAGCACAGCATGTGGGCCCACCAATGGAAGATTTTCAAATGCAGGTAAAAGCTGTAAATTAATTACAACCTGCATTTACAGGAAATTTCAGCATCCAAACAGGCCCTGTAATCCATTTACCAGCAAATGATTTATGACTTGCAGGTTTTACAGCATCCAAGTGACCCCTAAATCAAATCCAAACGCCCAAACAAAAAAAATCATCTAACACCAAAACGTTGTAGATGAGAGGGGCCTCTCAAAGAATCTGGTAAGTGTAGAGCTGGACACAAGCCTAGCCAACTTATACAAGATCTAACTTGTAGAAGTCAAAACATTGACTAAAAATAGATAAGTAGGACAGCCAGGACTGCTTAAGTTGCTCAAGAAGCAAATTGAAAACAGATAACTAAGATGCGAGATGCGAGGCTTCATACAATCCCAGGATGACAAGAGAAGATCAGACTAATGTGTTTCAACAAATTCTAAATATAACAAATCATTGAAAATATTAAAATCAGAAAGGCACTTCCTCTTTTTTAAAGAGGCAAAAGGTACTTTCTTTTTTTCTTAAGGGAGAAGTACTTTTCTATCAAAAGACTTGAACAATTAAGAATCCTTTATGAATTCATATGTACAGTAGGTCAATTGTTTAAATGTATAATCATACAACTAAAGAATCATTACAGTGCATCCCAGCATAGTAATATAAACATCGATGATGCATGCAAATTAGAATTTAGCAAGTTCTAATGCCAAAGCAGAAAATCCATGGAAGCATACCAGAGACATCCCTGACAACCACTTTGTAACGACAGCAATATCCCGCCGCCACTCATGTTCACAATGCCAACAGGTGGCATCCCGTATAAGATTTACAAAACCCTGAATAATGCCAGAACAAAATGCATTAAAGGTGGAAGATGTAGCACTAAGAAAACAGACAACACGCCTCATGAAAATAAACAAACGTATACCACTTCCAATTCTAAAAATAAATAAAGTACAAAAAAACTAATATAAAAAAGGAAGAACTCCATCCAGAGTTACAACATACCCAAAACAAACTCTTCACAGTCCACATGTTGAGGTATTCTGACAATTTTAACTGTCCATATTCTTTGAAGTACCATGAATAAGCTATGGTCCCATAATCACATTTCAGTGATGCTCCTGACCTTTGATTTCTGGAGTCGAGCATGAGCCACAGGAAATTTCAATCTATTAAATTCATCTACACATAATGATGGTAAGGATCATGTAATCAATGTAAAATGCTCACAATTTCACTTATAACATAGGACCTAGAACATAGATGGTTTCGATCATCAGATCAGCACAGCATGTGGGCCCACCAATGGAAGACTTTCAAATGCAGGTAAAAGCTGTAAATTAATTACAACCTGCATTTACAGGAAATTTCAGCATCCAAACAGGCCCTGTAATCCATTTACCAGCAATTGATTTATGACTTGCAGATTTTACAGCATCCAAGCGACCCCTAAATCAAATCCAAACGCTCAAAAAAAAAAAAAAAAAAAAAAAATCATATAACACCAAAACAGTAACCCCCCACCCCCAAAAAAATGCATAGTAAAATGGGATATTACTAATAGTCCAAGCTCTTGATGGGGCAAATGTTGGCGCCGATCGGTGGAGGTGTTGGTAGAGTATAGAGGTTGCAACAGTGGATTACAGAGGCGGTGGCTGCGGACGAAGGCTGCGGTTATGGGGGCTGTCTCCATATCTGTGCAATCAACAACAATTACAAACAGATGCTATAAAGCAGCCACTCCTCCAGCCCCATTCCAACTATACTTGAGACAAAAATCGCTCTCTCGAATATGGAAGGTGAAATCCCTAATTCTAAAAATTCTCAGATTCCCAAAATCCTAAAATCCCCAATATGTAAAATCAGAAAAACCCAAATTCAGGGTCCACATTCAAATCTGTAAGCCCTAAAATCCCCAAATCCCTAAATGAGGGTCCACATTCGAATTGGAAATCCACAAATTACTAAATCCCCAAATTCATAAATCAACATTGAGATTGAGAGAGATTGAGAGGGAGAGAGAGAGAGAGAGAGAGAGAGAGAGACACCTCGCCTTCGTGAATATGATTCAATCGAGATTCAGAGAGAGAGAGGGAGGTCGTGATTGAGAGAGGAATGAAGGTGGTGCATGGGTAGGGAGGGCCTTGGACCACCACTCGGCCAACGTCAGCCGTCGGAACGAGTCCCTCACCGAGGATGGGCAGGGAGAAAGAGAGAGAAGTGGGGAGAAGATAGAAAGGCGCGAGAGGAGAAATGTATCTCCGTGTGTGGGCGCGAGAATGAAAAAAGCAAGCGGGACCTTTGTTTTTATGGGCGCGGACGCCCAATGTCATGTTAGGGGCTCCGTGTGGCCCAACATGATATATGTCATTTATACCTGTCGTCCATTCAATTCAACTAATTTTTTAGGACTTTCTCTCATAAAAAAAAAGAAAAAAAAAAAGAAGAAGCAAATAGAAGGCTCACATAGATCACACTACATATCAACAAAAGACACTTAATCTCCATTATTTCCTATGGTGTGGTCCACTTGAGCTTTCAATTTACCTACCTTTTGTAACTAATGCATTAAAATGAGTTGTCAAAATGGATGGACAGCTTAGATTAAACACAAAATTGTGGTGGGCCCCATAAAACTTCTAACATACTATCAATTGGTACCTTTGGGGTGGTGGTCGAAGTATTTAGTCATGGATTAAATTCGTAGCAATATAGCTATCCGTAGGCAAAATCTCCGATAATCCATAGCATTTACTCTCTTTTTTTTTTGGGTAGTTACACCTCATTAGATCAATAATTACTAATAACACGTAATTAGGTTGACTACTATAATTTACTCATCATCATCACATGCATAAAGATAATCAAATCCACACATGTAAATTATTGAAAATCAATGGTATTTCAAAATAAAAATTTTAAAATTCAAAATTTTTAAAATTTCGGGATTTTCCCGCAAAAACGCTTTTTGAAATTTTTGAATTAAAAAAAAAAAGTGCAGTGTGTGCTTTGTCCCACATCGGAAATGGTTGAAATCTTTTTTGTGGTTTATATGAGATGTTGTAAAGAGTATTCTTACTTGGAGCTTTTGGAGGAGGTGATGCACAGGCACGCACGCGCACACGCTCTCAGACTTGAGCATGGGCACGGGCGAGGGCGTGGGCAGTGTGGCTGTAGTGGCGCTAGATGGCGCACTTTGCACTTAGTGCGATGAGTCTGGTTAGAGTATTAAGGTGGTGTGGATCTGAAATGGTCTGTGCCTTTATAGGTGACTGAGAACGGTTGGATCTTAAATCCGAAAAGTTCAGCAGTTTCAGAAAACAGCTCTATGCCTTAAAAGCCAAACGATCCGAAAACAGACGGACCATGATGATCTAACGGTTGGTTGCGCACTGGAACACACGCGCGCGCGCTCGGGCATGGGCGTGGGCGAGGGCGAGGGCGTGGGCAGTGAGGCAGTGTGGCTGTAGTGGCGCTAGATGGCGTACTTTGCACTTAGTGCGATGAGTCTGGTCAGAGCCTTAAAGCGGTGTGGATCTGAAATGGCTTGTGGTTTTATAGGTGACTGAGAACGGTTGGATCTTAAATTCGAAACGTTCAGCAGTTTCAGAAAACAGCTCTATGCCTTAAAAGCCAAACGGTCCGAAAACGGACGGACCATGATGATCTAACGGTCAAATCCTTTGATCTGAAAACCAGAAACGTTTGTGATTAATGGACAACGGCCAGAAACGTTTTTCAAACGTTCTGGACCATTGATAGCAGCCTAGCAACAGTCCACTACCTGATGCCTATATAAACTGGACCATTCCGGTCTGTTTTCATCATCTCAACACACTCCTCTCTCCTATCAAATCAGATACAATTCATAAGCTTCATTCTAAAATACTTAGAACATCTCCACCATTTGAATCTGCCAGAAGAAATCTACTGTGTTAAAATTGTTCCCAGTGGACTTATCGTGATTGCTCACGCTGGATCCAGAAGGCTTGTCTTATCCTAGAAGCAATTCGCTTGTAACCCATCAGCAGTTGATAAGGGGGCGAATCACGCTTTAAGGACAGCGTATTTATACGTGATTCAGCCTAGTGAAACATTTAATTTGCGAATTATTTTTTTAAAATATTTTCGGTGTATCCAAAATGATATTTACAACAATCTTAAAGCGTTATCCCATGGACACCGAAAGTGTTGCATCAATCAAACTGATGAACCAGGATCTGATCTGATTGGACCGATTCGATGGTTCAAATTTCACTAGATGGCAGGACAAGCTGAAATTCCTACTGACCGCTCTGAAGATCTTCTACATCCTGGACCCGACTCTCCAACTTCTGCCCGAAGCAAAGGACACTGACACTCTAAAACAGGTTGCTGCTAGGATCAAGTGACAAGAAGATGAACTGCTGTGACGTAGTCACATCCTCAATGCTCTCTCTGATCGGTTGTACGATTTGTACATAGGGACTACATCAGCGAAAGAATT
This sequence comes from Magnolia sinica, assembly GCF_029962835.1. Lineage (NCBI taxonomy): Eukaryota > Viridiplantae > Streptophyta > Magnoliopsida > Magnoliales > Magnoliaceae > Magnolia > Magnolia sinica. The sequence continues at coordinate 48,815,743 of NC_080585.1, read as the reverse complement.
TTGGAGCACGCTGGAATATAAATACAAGGCTGAAGAGGAAAGTACACAGAAATTTTTGATTGCCAGGTATTTCGACTTCATGATGGTAGACAATCTACCGCTGCTTGCCTAAATCTAAGAATTGTAGCTTATTGTAAATAAAATAAAAGTCATAAAAATTGATCTTCCTGAATCTTTTCAAGTCGAAGCTATAATCGCAAAATTGCCTCCGAGCTAGAAAGACTACAGGAAGAAACTATCGCATAAATCCGAAGAGTTCACCCTTGAACAAATCCAAAAGTATTTTCGTATTGAAGAAGAATCTCGTAACCGAGACAAAAAGGATTACGCTAATGGTGCATCCTCATCTAAAGTGAACGCAGTAGAAAAGACATCCCAAAATAATACCTATGAGAAAGTTGATTCCCTTAAACCTAACAAAGATCAAGAAAATTTTAAGAAAAATCAAAAAAAGAAAAACGGCAAACCTAAGGGAGCTTGCTATGTCTACGGCAAGACTGGGCATTTCACCCGAGTCGTAGGGACCTAAAAAAGCCTAAAAAAGAGGCTAATGCAGTAGACGATGAAATCGTAGCTGTGGTCACAGAAGTGAACCTAGTTCAAGAGAAAATCCCCGGTTGGTGGTATGATACAGGTGCCACAGTCCATGTATGTAATGATCGATCTGCCTTCAAAACCTATGAAGACAAGACCAATGGTCAAGAGGTTCAAATGGGAAATGAAGGACGATCGAAAGTTGTAAGTAAAGGAACCGTGGAATTACTCTTTACCTCTGGAAAGAAGGTAATCCTGACCAACGTACTGCATGTCCCAGACATAAGAAGGAATCTTGTCTTAGGGGATCTCTTAAGTAAGCCTGAGATTAGGGTTGTGTTTGAATTAGGCAAGCTGATCTTGTCTAAAAATGGGAACTTTGTGGGTAAGGGATACGCTTGTAATAGAATGATCAAATTATCTCTAAATGAAAAGAATTCTTCTGCTTACATGATTGAGTCTGTAACACTATGGCATAGTAGACTAGCCCATATTGGTTACAGTACCATAAAACTCATGGCTAATAAGGGCCTAATATCATACAATGATAGTGATAAAGATAAATGTAAAGTATGCATACTGTCTAAAATAATCAAGAAACCAAACATAGGGTATCTTAGAGTGTGGGGGTGTCTTGCATACTGCATAACACCAGAACCTAAAAGAACTAAGTTAGGACCAAGAGCTATCAAGTGCGTCCTTGTAGGATATGCACAACATGGTAAGGCCTATAGACTTCTGGACTTAGAAACCAATGTAATCATAGAGTCTAGAGATGTAGAGTTCTTTGAGAAATTCTGTCACGCCCTAAACTCGAAAACTGGACTCACTAAATTTCCGATCGCCGAATCTGATGCTGATAGCCTCCGTAGTACCCCATTCTCGGCTCCTAGCGTACATACGCCAGATTCCGGTCCCGGGATCCTACAAGGAAGATTTTTCCAATGTATATTTATCTCATAATGAACATAACCACAAGATTACCCAAATCACAAAGGCAACATCATCATCATATATCCATTAATATATCATTTAAGTACAATGCTGAAAGGAAAATACATATATAAAAAAAAAATCAAAGCTCCAGAGGTCCGCTACATGCTTCAAGCTCAACGTTGTTGTAACCTAGCGCCACTTGCACGCATCTATCGTGCATAAGCTTATAGAAAGCTTAGTGGGTGGTGAAAGTGTGTGCATAAGGTAAGTGTCAAGTAAGCAATATCAGAGTAATCAGAGTAAGCGAAAATACTGATAAACCCATAATCATACAATATCAGAAACACTAGCAAGATCATAAATCATACGAAATCAGAGTAATACGAAAATATACTGATAGGCCCATAAATACCATCAGTCTTATGCAGGCTATGCGACGCAGAAATATAATAAAAACAATATCATATATTGATGAAGCAATGTAGATCAACTATGCAATGCGGAGACAACAAGCCAAATATCAGATGTCGCTGATGCAATGCAATATACAAATCCTGATGAGTCCACGAATACCGTCAGTTGTATCTAAGCCACATAAATGCATAAACATAGTAAGCCGAAATGCCATATGCGGCGGATGTAATGCGATATATGGTGCGAATGGAATGACCATGCTGGAGTGTGAAGTCGGGATGATAGTACGTAATATCGCAGGTTACGGGGTCCATCACAAGTGACTTCTATCCAAACCAGTCCCATACCTAAATTTGGATAGTCAGACTCAATGTGGTAAACTCCTGATCTTAGGTTAGTCATGCGTCCAACCGAAATCCTAGACATGCGAAGGTACACGTAACAAATAGTTGTGCACCACCAGCCCGAGTGGATAGTGAATGAATGAATGAATGAGTATGCAACTCCTGCTCAATAAGTCCACATATCAATACGGTTCCTCTTTGAAAAATCACCGAGGTCTATTACACTCCAAACCAGATTGCCGCCCCTATCGCGAGCAACAAGGAGAGTGGAAGAGACCTCACTATCCACCTGCCAATATCGAGTCTGGCTCGCCAATAGCGGACCCATTCCTCGAGCTGGTCAGACTCAGCCTAGCATTGCCCCCTCTTCTCGGGCAGGTAAGGCCGTACCCTCTTCCAACCGACCACGCACAGTGGGAGACGCGGCCTAACGGTATGCGGCCCTCATGCACTCATGCATCCACTCGGTTTAGATGTTGGAGCAACCTCTGGAACCAAGAGGGTTTAGGGACTTTCACCCAGGGATATCTATAGCACCCCATGTAGAACAGATTTCCGGTTGTCCCATCTGGCCATCCATAAAATACTTGTGAAGGCTACGCCCCTGATGTCACTAGAGCGTACAGTAATCACAACACACAATGCAAGATGCATGAGTCATACAATCCAGTCATGCATCAATCCTACGCATACCATGTACTCATGTGAGATAATCTCCACCTATCAGAGAGTCTTATAACAACATGCCCAATGTCATATGCAATGGTCAACCACATCTCATAACAAACATGCAGATGATGCATATGGGCATGTATCGTGATGCTATGTTGTCACATACTCATAATCGGTATCAATAACTGGCACCGACAATCGGCCTCGATAATGTGGACATTTAACTAGATTACCCCTAAGGAGTGGCCCACATAGAGCCTCACATATGTGAACTCATGGCCTCACAGCAGGACCAAATATACAACACCATGGGCCTCACTCAAGAGCTTAATACACATCGCGATGGGCCTCACTTATGGGCCACATATACATCAAGTGGGTCGTATCTCACGGGTCTAATATACATCGGAGTGGGCCGCCCCCACGAGCCTAATATACATCAAGTCGGGTCTCACCATATGGGCCGAAAATATATCACAATGGGCCACGTCCCATGGGCCTCGCATACATCACAATGAGCCTCGACAATTGGAATCGGCCTTATCAATTGGAATCGACACTCGGAATCGGCCTCGATACTCAACCTCGACAATTGAAATCGGTAAATCGATCACAACAATCGGAATCGATCGATAATCGGAATCGAAAAATCGGTTACATCAATCAGAATCGGCAATCGGCCATGATAAACGGCTTCGATCGCTAATCGGCAATCAGCCACGACAATCGAAATCGACAAATCGGTCATGTCAATCAGAATCGGCAATCGGTCACGACAATCGAAATCGGTAAATAGGTCACGTCAATCAGAATTGGCAATCGGCACCGATAATCAAGGTCGATAATCGGCACCGGTAATCAATAGATAAACAAAGCGGGGTATATAGATGATCAGCCGATCAACCATAGTATAGAGATCGGTACTCAACCATGGTTATATCAAATCCGATAGCACGGAGCCATCCGTCTACGGCGAATGGGGCCCACTTATTTGGGTTAACCCACTAAGAGAATGATAAAAATGGGCCTAACAAGGCCTAAGGGAAAGTCACAATGTGGGCATCCAATCATCATTTCCCATCAATGTGGATATCTAACTAACATTGCTCCCAAGGAGTGGCCTATATAGGGCCAAACATATAATGGGCCCATGGCCTTATGTACAATCAGACTGGGCCAACATACATCTCATCAGGCCTCAAATACACAACAAGTGGGCCTCGCATCTGGGCCTCAAATATATCACAATGGGCCTCTTATGTCAAGCTGGCCACATCACATGGGTTGCACCAACGGGCTTCATGTATATCAAATGGGCCGCACCGATGGGCCTCATTCATATCAAATCGGGCCCAACCTTATGTATATTTGAGATCCGACCTATTCATAAGTTAACATAGAGATAAATGAAGTGAAAACAATATCAGCTTAATTGGAAACTACCATGGCCCTTAGAAGTTGAACGGTGGGTGTCACTGTCCACTATTTAAATGGTGGGGTCCCCTTGAACTTTGGATCTGACTCACTCATTCACTCGTGCCATAAAATGATCTCACAAGTGGTTGGACAGTATGGATACAACACATGCGTCATGGTGGGCCCCACCACCCAAATAGTGGGTCGTGAAGATAAAACACATACATCCTGATGGTACCTGCATGTTAAATAGCTGTGAGACCCATAGAGCTGGACGGTGTGGATTGTACCCACATGTGCAACAGGTCGCACGGACCTAGCTGACGCCAATGGAGCAGCTACATAGCTGTTGAACGTGCAGCCTCAGCTGCTTTAACAAGAGCAGAGGTGGGTCCCACGTAGGGGCCACCATATATATATATATTTAATATATTAAAAAAGCTAGTTGTTGTACATGCAGCTTTTCTGCATTAAAAAGGAGAGGTAAGTGCCACGTAGGCCCACCATCATGAATGTATAATATATAATATCTAATATACAAAATATAATATATATATATATATATATTATATACCAAAGCAACGTCCAGGCACTTGATGGCCTGGACAACCACAGACATCAAGGAGGGCCCCACACGGGCTTGGTCCCACCGTCCAAGGACAGTGGATACGTGGCATGCATCATGGTGGGGCCCATCTAAATGGATGGACGGAGTAGATGGGTCCATGGACCCCACTGACGTTCACACATCACTGTTAGCCACCCGTACAAGGGAATAAATGCCAAACCTCAGCGTTGAAAAGAGGTATCATTCACTCAGCCTACCATTTTGAGCTACGGACATGGGTCCCACCATCTGGACGGTCTTGATCTCGCATGGGACTCACAGGACTGCTGACGTCAGATGACAGTGGGTCCCACCATCAAAATAGGTGGACGGCATGTGTAAAACACATACAGCATGGCTGGGATCCACAATCCATAGGCTGGACGGTGGATGCAGCGCACCCTCAAGGTGGCCCCACCGTCAAGATGGATGGACGGCTAGGATGGGTCCCATGGGCCCTGATGACGATTGCCAGACTAGCTACTGCACGATGCAGCTTGTAGAAGACAACAAAGGTAGGTCCCACGTGATGGGCTATCCCCCTTTATAATAATATAATATATTTTATTTTATTTGATGCAGCAGGTGATTACACCCCACTGCCAGCTAACACTTCACTGACAGCCCCCCCCCTCCACCGTCAGTTCATACTTCACCGATAGTCACACCCACTGTCAGTTACATCCAGCGGCCCTGGGCGGACGGTGCGGATATACACCTCATCAAGGTGGGTCCCACATGGCCCACTTGCTTTGGACCCAAAACTTCTATAAAATCCCAAAAGGATTTCAATGGTAGACGTTTAATCCCACTGTTTCCTGTGACGTGGGCCACCTGAGCTCTATATACGACTGATTTTTGAGGGGGCCCACTGTCCCAAAGGGGACCTACCAAATGCATGGTGTTGATGCCACACACACATCACGGTGGGGCCCACGGTTGGGACCCACATCCCTGCCCATTTTACAAGCAGCAGAGTTGCAGCGTCCTGGACGGACGTCAGCAGCCAGGGGTGTCAGCCCCTGACTATATAAATTTTATTTTATTTTTATTTTCTTATAGTTTTCATAGGTGGGGTCCGTATCAGTAAAATCCAACCCAACCATTGGTGTCTACGGCCCAAGACAAACCTATCAAGCCCAATATCTGACATGTTTTGGGGTACAGAAACATTGGGGTGAATTTCAACGGTAACAACACTATTTTTCATGCTATGGCCCGCCAGATAGTCGGATTGGCTTCATTTTTCGGCTCAACGCCTAAAATAATCTGGGAAATAGGATTGACGGAGTGGATTGAATTCATACATCAAGGTGGGGCCTACACGAGCGGCCACCCAAAAGTTTGGAATCAAGCTAACCTTTTTACTTGTTAGGTGGTCTGTACACCACATCGTAAGTTCACATTTCTCTTCATGGCCTCGTCGGTTTGAATGCAACACATGTCTAAGGTGGGTCCCGCCTACAGACGTGCTAAGGAGGGGTGGGCCCTACCCAGGTGGGCCACCAAATGGCAGGATGGTGTGGATAAGACACACATCAATGTGGGGTCCATCCGGGTAGGCCACACAATCACATCATCACACACAAAACAAATGAAAAAGAGAGGGAGAGAGAGAGGGGGGGAAAGAAGCACCCACCTCAAGATATTGAACTCCTCCTTCCTCCAATAAGTCTTAGAGCTCCAAGGAGGTTGATTTAACGGTCGAGATGGGGTTTGGTGGGCCGGATTAGTAGGGAGATTGGATGGGAGATGGCTAGATTTTTGGGTTGCTTGGACGTCCCATACTTGCAACAATGGAGGAAAAATGAAAAAGAAAAAGGGAGGGAGAGAGAGATAGGAGAGAGAGAGAGGTGATGACAATTAATAAGTTTGACTTATGGGGAAAAGAGAAGGGGTAGTTTCTTGTAAGGGGTTAGGGCTAGGGGTAGGGTAGGGTGATGTCACCCCTAGGGTGACATCATAGTAATTATGTTTCTAGGGAAGTACAACAATAGGGATAGGTGGGTCACGCGATCAAGCGATCAACGACCAAGAAAATGCACAGGCAGAATCTCATAATCTGAGCGTCGCATTGACGCACGAGACGCGTCGTCGGAACCACGACAACAACGCGGTCGCAATGACATAGGTCTCGGATTGAGTCGGCTCGGGTTTATAGGATGTGACTCAAGAGCGTGCACAAATGCTATCTGCGCATCGCGGGTCGTCGAAATTCAACTGAGAGGATCGCGGAAGTTTACGGAACGGTACGGGCTAGGATACGGGTCTTACAATTCTATATTCACGGAGAAAAAGAATGCTGAGATTTAATCTCCTAATGAAACTATAAAAGAAACACAAATAAAAGAGAAAACTCTTAGTGAACCTCGTAGGAGTCAAAGAGGAAGAGTAGAAAAGAGTCTTGATCCTGATCAAATAGATTCTCAATGACTCTCTTTTCATCTAGTTGAGGGTGATAGAGAGAAGGTAATTAGAAAAATATTTATGGTTTTAACTATAGAAGATGAACCTAAAACCTTTAGTGAAACTATGACTTCAAGAGACTCCGTTTTTTGGAAAGAAGCCATTAATGATGAAATGGATTACATAATGTCTAACCAAACATGAGAATTGGTAAATCTACCTTCAGGATCTAAACCAATAGATTGTAAGTGGGTATTTAAGAAAAAAATATCATACAGATAGTACAATTCAAACCTTTAAGGCAAGATTAGTTGCTAAGGGTTTCCGACAGAAAGAAGGAATCGATTCTTTTAACACTTATTCACCAGTAACTTGAATAACATCGATTGGGATATTATTCGCTCTAGCATCTATACATCATTTTTATATCCATCAAATGGACGTGAAGACAGCATTCCTGAATAGTGATCTCAATGAGGAGGTTTACATGGAACAACTAGAAGGGTTTGTTCTACCAGGAAATGAAAGAAAAGTGTGTAGACTTGTTACGTCTTTGTATAGATTAAAACAAGCACCAAAATAGTGACATAATAAATTTGATTCTAAAGTTCTGTCTTATGATTTTGAACACAATATTGCTGATAAATGCATATATTCAAAAGTGTGTAATGATTATATTGTAATCATATGCTTGTATGTAGATGATATGTTAATAATCAGTAATAAAATGAAAGGTGTAACTGAAACCAAAAAGTTTTTCTCTTCAGTTTTCAAAATGAAGGATCTTGGACAAGTGGATATCATATTAGGTATCAAAGTTAAAAAATATAGTGGGGGTTTCGCATTATGTCAGTCTCATTATATTGAGAAAATAATAAACAAGTTTAATCAGTTGAAAATTAAAGAGGCAAAGACCCCGTTTGATCCAAGTATCAGGTTAAAAGAAAACAATGGAAGAGCAGTTGCACAATTAGAGTATGCTAGTGTTATAGGCAGTCTTATGTATGCAATGCAATGCACAAGACCGGATATAACATACGCTGTGAGTAAACTAAACAGGTTTACGAGTAATCCAAGTGTTGAACACTACAAAGCAATAAGTAGAGTTCTAGGTTATCTTAAAGAAACCAAAAAATTAGGGCTATTTTACTCAGAATTTTTAGCAGTATTGGAAGGATATACCGATGCAAGTTGGATATCGAGTGCAGGGGACAACAAGTCCACCACATGGTGGATATTCACCTTAGGAGATGCAGTTGTATCTTGGGGATCAAAGAAACAAACTTGCATAATACACTCAACTATAGAATTTGAGTTCATAGCTTTGGCTATTACAGGCAAGGAGGCTGACTGGTTAAGGGATCTTCTATTAGAAATCTCATTCTATGCGAAGCCTATACCGGTTGTTTCACTTCATTGTGATAGTGAAATCACTCTAGCGAGAGCCTATAACAGTACTTATAATGGAAAGTCCAGATACATAAGTTTGTGACATGACTATGTAAGGCAATTGATTCAAAATGGAATCTTTGTGATCTCATATGTAAAGTCAAGTAATAGCTTGGCCGATCATTTTACTAAACCTCTAATGAGAGAGGTAGTAAGGACAACATTTAGAGGGATGGGGTTGAAACTTTTTACTTAAAGTTTCACCAGTGAAAGAAACCCAACCCTAAATTAGAAAATCTCTAAATATTGGGTTTAATGGGTAACAACAATTCACTGATAAGTGAAAAGTTTCAGTAAATAAATTAATAACCTCATCCAGGATGATAGTGTTGGCCGTTACAAAAGAGGGATGAGTATTAAAACTCTTAATAAAGTCCAGTCAAACAGGACAAATGTTTTTAACAGAAACACTAGAATGATTTCATTTATGTGAACGTAGAAGTGGTGCCGCTTCTCACGAGAGTTAAGAGTTATCTCGGGATCGTTCATGAAACAGGATAAGTACATGACCATTAAAAGTGCTAAGCGATATTAGGAATGAACACATATATGAATAACTAGTTCAATGCTGCAGCAACTAGAAATTTTGAAATAACTTTAAAATACTTACACTAAGGAAAGACTCAAATCGTAAGATATCTTTCTTTATGCATAATAACTGTTATTATTCTGGCAGAGTTTTCATTGCTTTTAAAAAAATCAGTGGGGGATTGTTGAAAATCAATGGTTTTTCAAAATAAAAAATTCAAAATTCAAAATTTTCAAAATTTCAGGATTTTCCCGCCAAAACGCTTTTTGAAAATTTTGAATTAAAAAAAAAGTGCGGTGTGTGCTTTGTCCCACATCGGAAATGGTTGAAATCTTTTTGTGGTTTATATGAGATATTGTGAAGAGTATTCTTACTTGGAGCTTTTGAAGGAGGTGATACACACGCATGCATGCACACGCACGCGCGCTAGCACTCTGGCTCGGGCTCGGGCATGGGCACGGGCGTGGGCGTGGGCGAGGGCGTGGGCAGTGAGGCAGTGTGGATGTAGTGGCGCTAGATGGCGCACTTTGCACTTCGTACATGCACATCGTGTCGCACAGTGGTGGTCGCTCCCTCGTGACCTTACGCGAACCGGCGCGAGACAGTGCGACCTCGGTGCGATGGGTCTAGTGCGATGAGTCTGGTCAGAGCCTTAAGGCGGTGTGGATCTGAAATGGCCCATGACTTTATAGGTGACTGAGAACGGTTGGATCTTAAATTCGAAACGTTCAACAGTTTCAGAAAACAATTCTATGCCTTAAAAGCCAAACGGTCCGAAAACGGACGAACCATGATGATCCAACGGTCAAATCCTTTGATCTGAAAACTAGGAACGTCTGTGATTAATGGACAACGACCAGAAACATTTTTTAAATATTTTGGACCATTGATAGCAGCTTAGCAACAGTCCATTGCATGATGCCTATATGAACTGGACTACTCTAGTCCGTTTTCATCATCTCAACACACTCCTCTCTCCTATCAAATCAGATACAATTCATAAACTCCATTCTAAAATACTTAGAACATCTCCACCATCTGAATCTGCTAGAAGAAATCTACTGCGTTAAAATTGTTCCCAGTGGACCTATCGTGATTGCTGCACGCTGGATCCAGAAGGCTTGTCTTATCTTGGAAGCAATTCGCCCGTAACCCATCAGCAGTTGATAAGGGGGCGAATCACGCTTTAAGGACAGCGTATTTATACGTGATTCAGCCTAGTGAAACATTTAATTTGCGAATTATTTTTTTTTAATATTTTCGGTGTATCCAAAATAATATTTACAACATAAATATGTGTAGGTGTCTACAAGAGTCAAAGGGGGTAGAAGATCTCAAGCTCCCTTTGAAGAGGTTTAGGCACATCCAACACGCTCATCTTCTTCTTCTTCCTCTTTAGTAACTAAAGAGATAGGCCATAAAATGATGTTTTTTCCTTCCTTTGATTCGTAATTATCATTATCTAGGCTTTATTTTGATTACTTGGGGTCAATTACATAAATGAATTCTTTCCACCTCTTTACTCTTATCAAAGGCCATGCCTTCGGTTAAACCATTAGTTAGCATGTCTTTTCTCACTAGCTCTATGCACATTGTTTTGGGCCATCATCTTGTTCATTTAGAGCTTTGAACTTATACCAACTCATTCATAGCTAGTATGATTCTTGATCTCCGTTGTATATGACCAAACCATTTAATTTTACTTTCCCTCATTTTATTACGTATTACTTATTGATCTTTTGTCTTCGTAAACAAAAAGAAATCCACTTGGCTTGTATATGATCTACAATTGAAAGTTATTAAATGTCCATCTCTCTTTTTAAAACATGTGTTTGTTAGAGTTAGAGTGTATGCATACAAAATTAAGAATTGTATCTCCTATCTCATTTATTCTTTTAAAACTATTTTCTCCACATATATTCTAATATTCTCTACTTTCTTTTTCTAACTACTATTTAAATCTTTTCTAAGTTTGTAATTCCAAGAATTAGTCCATCCATGATCTCTCAAAATTGTCTCTTAAATTTATCATCTAATCTTACATACATTGCATATGCACTAACAACATTTATTATCTCCTTTGGAAAAACAAGCTTTTTTTTTTTTCCGATAAATTTCAAGCACTTACTCTCCTTATATCACAACTCTATCCTTTAATTTTTTTAAAAAAAATTACGATAAAATTCCAGAAGAATTTACATTTTACCAAATAATGCCTCTACATGTATAAATTATATGGAGATGCTTTTTAGGGATGAAATTACAAAACTAGTTTCATTTAACTTTTTCTCTAAAAATTGTGAAACTCAAGACTTGTGGAGCCATGTCATATGTGTATAACATCCAACCCGTTAAACTAGTGCACCATGCCATGATGACAACATGAATGAAAGATAAAGTCAATTAGATCATTAGATGGGCCACACTTCAATTGAGATATTTTGAATGATGTACATTATTATTTTTATATAATCAACATAATAGGCATAGTAAAAATCAAGAGTAGACTTTCTCTTCCAACCTTTTCTTTTGCCATGGTCACGTGAATTACAAGTTAGCCTTATGTTTTTGTACAGCTTTAACACATGTTTTTGTACTTAGCCCATCATGGGATTACACATCGTAGTAGATTTCAAATATAGATCATGGTGGGCCAGTAAAAAAAAAATTAGTGTCATCCCTCTCCCAACTGTCTAAAGACAGAATGCATGCAGTTATAGTTCCGTTGGTTTTAAAAAACCTAATCTTAAGATGGCTACTAGCGCTTTAGGCTCGTGGCCAAAAACCCAAGTGGACTTGGGATTCACATTGGCTGCATTAAAGAAAACAAATAGAATAAAAGATGCCTAACCTCAATTTTACAGGGCCCACTTTAAGATCGACTATAACCTTAAGATTCAAATCCAAATTTAAGCATGCGGCCAAAAATTTAGGCCCTTATATGATTTACTTGGGCCAAACCAAGTGAAATAGTTTGCAGGATAAGCGTTACCCTTTAAACTATTTTCAATGGTGTAGGTCACAAGAATCATGGATGGGGTTGATATATGATTTCGTAGCCTAAAATGAGGTGATGCACCTAATGGTCGGGGTGGATTTTCCCTAAACATTATAGTGGGGCCCACTAGAGCCACATACTATAAGCTTCAACCCATGCCCACATCTCGCTCTTTCTAGCTTCTTTGAAGCTGTAACCCCCGCCCCCATCTCTTTCCGTCTCTCATCTTCCAAGCTCCGAAATCTCCCTGCTTCTTTTCCTTTCCTAACTTACTCCAATCATAGCCTTTGTTGGATTTTTTCTAGGTTCCACCCTGAATCTGACACCATTCTCTCCTTATATTGAGCCTCAGGGCTTGTTTGATTCTTCAACTCATTGGTAAATACTTCGTAAATAAGTAATAAATTTTTCATTTGCTATTTACATTACTCTTCCCTATGCTTGATTTGACAAACTGCTCTTTAGACACAAAGATCGAGAATGCTGCAAAATATTCGTGGGTCTCATCGTGATGCATGTTGCCTATCCACACCGTTCATCCATTATGCCAGCTGAATTTATGGTATGAGCCAAAAAACTAGGCATATCTAAAGCTCAAGTGGACCACGCCATGGGAAAAAGAAAATCAAACACTTATCATTAAAAATCTCTTGGGGCCACTATTTCTTTGGTGCGGGCCGCTTGAGTGTTGGATTTGCCTCTTTTTTAACACATGCCTCAAAATATTGTGGTAAACCGGATGGACGGAATGAACATACAATATACATCACCTTAGGGTCCACAGATTTAAACTAACACTTTTGAATTGTTTCCAGGGCAAAAAAATTGGCTAGATTTTCAAAGGGGATGGAATGGTAATAATTACCCATTAACAGAATATTTACACAAGCTTTGAAAAAGTTACATGACCCCCATAGTGATGTATTTTATTATATCTATGCGTTCATCCGTTTTTAGAGATCATTTTAAACCATTATCCAAAAAATGAATCATATCCAAAGCTCAAATGGGCCACACCAAAAATAGTAGACAATGATTTTCACTATTAAAAATTTCGCAAGCTTTGAAAAAGTTACATGGCCCCCACAATGATGTATTTATTATATTTATGCGTTCATCCGTTTTTAGAGATCATTTTAAACCATTATCCAAAAAATGAATCATATCCAAGGCTCAAATGGGCCACACCAAAAATAGTAGATAATGATTTTCACTATTAAAAATTTCGCAAGGCCCACCATAACAGGTATTTTCCATCTGATAAAAAATAACCGAATGAAGAGGAAATTTTTTTCCATATTGGTCCGAAACTTCTGTTACCCCCACAAGGGTTTCAATGGTAAGCGATTCAATCCCCCACTGCTTTTTGCAGTGTGGTCCAGTTGATCTCTATATCTGCCTTATTTTTCAGCTCAAGCCTTAAGACCGGCTCACAAAATGGATGGATGGTTTGGATATAGCACATACTTCATGATGTGACCCACAGAACTTGCTGACGTCAATACACCAGTTATATAGCTGGTGTGTCGTACACCAGCCAATCGTTCCCTTAAACGGACGCGGATTTCCCGCCAAAGCCTTTTGCATGAAGTTCCTGCACTAGTAACCCAGGTGAGGGCCACTGTGATGTTTGTGAAAAATCCTTCTCGCGCATTCGTTTTGTAAGTTTATTTTAGGACATGTTGCAAAAAATGAATTTGTAAGTTTATTTTAGGACATGTTGCAAAAAATGAACCGTATCTTAAGCTTAAGTGAGCCAAAAACGTGGTATCCACATGTGAAATATTTGTGGGCCACAGAAGTTTTGATTAATGCTAATATTTTTGTTTTCAGTTCATCTCAATGGGAATGACGTTATGAACGGTACGGATGGCATATAAACAACACCGTTGAACCCAGGAAGGTTGCAACGGTAGGAATTTCCTTAACCACGTTTTTCCTTCAGCACGGATAAGGTTTATTTTTGGCGACATGTCCGGAAATGAACTCACAAAACGGATGGACGGGGAGGATTTCTCACAAACATCACAGTGGGCCCTACCTAAGTTCCCAGCGCGCGCAGGAACTTCCTTCAAAAGGCTTTCGCAGGAAATCCGCGTCCCTTTGAACAAGTCGAAAGCTGATATTCTCCTCTCTCTCTCCTATAACGCGTTTTCACCAATCTTATGGATTTGCAGCAACCCTCCCCTCCCTCATCTCCTTCATCTTCTCCTTCTTCCTCCCCTCTCCGAATCCCTCTTCCCTCCAAAACATCCGCACCTTCCGTCAATCCCACCCTTCGGAATCTCCACAAACCCATCGATCCTGTCCAGCATGCCGTCACCTTCAACCCCACCTACGATCAGCTCTGGGCTCCCATCTACGGCCCACCCCACCCCTTCGCCAAAGATGGCATCGTCCAGGGCATGTGCAACCACAAGCTCGGCTTCGTTGAGAATGCTGCAATCGAGCCGTTTGTCTTTGACGAGCAGTACAACACTTTCCACAAGTACGGGTACGCCGCCTATCCATCTGCCTCCGCCTGCTATAATTACGTCGGTGACCTTGATGCCCTGTGGGAGAACGACGCTATCTCGGTGTATAACATCCCACAGCACGAGCAGAAGAAACAGAAGCTTAAGAAGAAGGCGTTGGAGAGTGAGGAGAATGAGGATGCCGAAGTAGGGCCCAGCGTTGAAAACCCTACATCGCAGGAGTGGCTGATGAAGAATCGGAAGAGCCCGTGGGCTGGGAAGAAGGAAAGAGTGCAGATAGAGCTTACCGAGGAGCAAAAGAAGTACGCAGAAGAGTATGCTGAGAAGAATGCTGAGAAGAAGGCTGAGAAGGAGAGAGGTGGGGGCAGGGACAAGCCCGAATTTGCTGACAAGAGCACTTTCCACGGGAAAGAGGAGCACGACTATCAGGGGCGGTCGTGGATTGCTCCCCCGAAAGACGCGAAAGCCACAAACGATCATTGCTACATTCCCAAGCGGTGGGTCCACACGTGGAGTGGGCACACAAAGGGTGTCTCGGCAATCCGGTTCTTCCCAAAGCATGGGCATCTTCTCCTCTCAGCAGGCATGGATACAAAGGTCAAGATCTGGGATGTATTCAATTCAGGCAAGTGTATGCGTACTTACATGGGTCACTCGAAGGCGGTCCGTGATATCTCCTTCTCGAATGACGGGACCAAGTTCTTGAGTGCCGGCTATGACAAGAACATCAAGTATTGGGATACAGAGACAGGGAAGGTGATCTCGACTTTCTCTACAGGTAAAATTCCTTATGTGGTAAAGCTTAATCCAGATGAAGATAAGCAAAACATACTCCTCGCGGGTATGAGTGATAAGAAGATTGTTCAGTGGGATATGAACAGTGGAGAAATCATGCAAGAGTATGATCAGCATTTGGGTGCAGTAAATACTATTACATTTGTGGACAACAACCGGAGGTTTGTTACTTCGAGTGATGACAAGTCCCTCCATGTTTGGGAGTTTGGGATTCCAGTTGTTATTAAGCATATTAGCGAGCCTCACATGCATTCAATGCCTTCTATATCGCTTCACCCCAATTCAAATTGGCTCGTGGCGCAGAGTTTAGACAATCAGATTCTCAGCTATAGCACAAGGGAGAGGTTTCAACTCAACAAGAAGAAGAGGTTTGCAGGGCACATAACTGCAGGCTATTCATGCCAGGTGAATTTTTCACCTGATGGACGGTTCGTCATGTCTGGAGACGGTGAGGGCAGATGCTGGTTTTGGGATTGGAAGAGTTGCAAAGTCTTTAGAACTTTGAAATGTCACGAAGGGGTTTGTATTGGATGTGAGTGGCATCCATTAGAGCAGAGCAAAGTTGCGACTTGCGGCTGGGATGGCATGATCAAGTACTGGTAAGCCTATTCACTAACTTGGTTTGATCCATTCCTTTCTTGCTATGGAGAAATTATTTCACATTCTTATTTCTAACAATAACTTGCATGTCAAAAAGTGTTGTTGTATTTACATAGTGCTGTAGCTTCTTTTTGACACTGTACATCTACACTAGTTAGGAGTAAATCATCGAATTGGTTAGATATAAACTAATAACACCCCCTTCTATGATTCCATTGTGTATACATATAGATGCATTGACTTTCTATTTCAGACGTTCACTGTTCTATTTTAAAACAAAATCAGCTATACACACATGTAATTTGTTTGCATTTATCCATATATCATGTATCTACATGCATAACAATAACAGCTTTTTTTAAATTTTTGTTCAGAGGGAGCGACATGTCATACCGTACCCTATTCCACTAAATTTGTATCATGATGCAGTCCAAGTGTTAAAATAAATTGATGAGATTTGATTCCATTGGATGCAAAAATCTTGTGTTTTTAAACATGAAGAGATAAAGAAGCTTGCAAATCTCTCAAAGAAATAATAAATAAATAAATAAAGAAGCCATTGCAATTGCCAGAAATTGGTGGTGGATTAGAGCCATTGCTTTAACCATTCCAATGTGCCACACGTGTCATCGTCAACCTTCAACATCCCCATATGTGCTACATTTCAACCTTCAAGCACCTCACGTGTTTCAATGTGCACATGTGCCACCTACCATCATCCATCTTCAAGCACCCCGTATGTCCCATTCACCCTTCAAGAGCCCCACGTTTGTCAATGCGCACATGTGCCATGTGCCACTGTCCATCTTCAAGCACCCCACATATGGCACATCTGCCGATATCAACCTTCAAGCTATCCACCGCATTCCACATGTGCATATGTGCCAATGTACACGTGCAACATGTGCCAAATAATCCTTCCATACCCAGAGTGTTTGACAAACAGCTTGCAGGATATAGTCTACTCAAGAAAGGCTATCCAGTTTAGACTGTCCCGGATAGCCCACCAGAGGCAACCTTTTGATTCATCCAAATGGGTCCTAGGCTTAGTCAATATTTGAACTTATATTTTACATGGTTAGCAAGTACAACTATGGTAAAATGAATAAGTACATGTGGAGCATGAGAGGGCAGGATTAGGTACAAAGGACATTTCTAGAAGCCCCACTCATGTTTTCCATGATGAAACATGGCATAGCAGGCAGACCATTAAGTTTGTAAGAACATTTTTTTCCATTTCCTAAATATTCAGCGGTTCCTGTTTGTCTGTGAAATTGAGAGAAATAATCAACATTTTTAGTGAACCTTCCAGATCTTTATCACAATGTTGTCCACAATGAGGACTATGTAACCTTGTTTCCGAATACTTCAGTTGTGCTGCATATCATTCTCATTCCACAATGGTTTGCTGCGCATTTTGCTTCAGTATATGAGCTAGATGTCTTGGTTGGAGCAGTGTTACCTAAATCTCCAACCTGGTATGTTTTCCATTTTGAACTGCGTGATTTGGATTATGGGTCATCTGCAATTCTATTGCTACTTTTACGAACTGAAATGATAGTTCACACTCTTTGTGATGATTAAGTTGTATTGTAAATTTATACTAGTAGATATGGCTCGTGCAAAGCATGTGGAGAGAGGAGTGGTTTGGAAGGTGTGGAAGGGGTGGAGAAGCAGTTGTAGAAGGGGAGTAGAGGTGTACACCGAGTCGAGCTGGCCTCAGCTTGACTAGGTTCGGTCAGCAGCTATCCCCGGCATTGGGGGAGAAACCAAAATTCAGATTGATTTAACAATCCAAACCTGGGATTAATAAGCATTTGTTTGTTGAAATTTCAACCATTGATTGTTTTCTTCTCGACCATTCACTAAATATTCACCAATCAGCCAGTTATTAAAGCAATCAATGTAATTTTCTTCTTGATAGCCATCAATCAGGGCCAAGAATCTTTATGGTTTATTTTTAGTTTATTGTATGCCATGTGTACAATTTCACAATTTGTGTCCCAACCACTGTATTCAGCCAAAGTTAAAAAGAAAAAAAAACTTGCTGTAAAAGGTAGGAAAGCATTGTCAGTAGGACAGATGGCTTCCTCATAAATTACCTAAATGCCCTTTTGGTTTAACACCCTTCCCATGTCATATCATTCATAGTTTTAGCAATTCAAAAAACTAATTGCGTGAAATTTTTTGCCCCTGCCTACTCTTGTCACATATAGTAGAGCTTTAGAATGTGGAGATTTATACCGTGATTTATGCAATAGCATGCATATAATATAAAGTACTACATACTGAAGTAATGCACCATGTATTGTTTCCATATGAGAGGTGTTTGGGTATGGAGAGAGAAGTCCCGTCTTTTTGGAACTCTGAAAGATACCTCTGATGTTCTGATCTTAGATGAGTCTGTGGTCTGTCACTCTCATGCGATTGTGGTTTCATGAGTCATGATAGGCAATGGTTTTTGTGTCTACTTGTCTTTGATGTGAACTTCTATATGAGGCACGCACATAAGCCGATTTCATTCTTGGATGTAGTAATCAAAGGGATAGAAAAGATATTTTGAAATGGAAAGAAAACACCTCTCCTTGGGAGGTTGAATCACTCTTATAAAAGCCGCTCATTTGAACCTTTTGTTCTAGTGTCTCTCTCTCTATCTCAGATGCCAACAGTAATGGCTAGGAGAGTGAATGATCACTTAGGAATTTCCTAGGGGAAGGGAGATGAAATGGCCAAATGGGTACAAGTTTCATCACTTAATTTGGAAGGATGTGTAGAAAACAAAAGGGAAGGGGGGAATTCTAGAATGAAATTGGGTGCTGCTACGAAAATGATGGTGGAGATACAGGGAAGCACTCGAGGCATTGTGGAAGGAGGTAAATCACTAAAAGTATGGCACTTTAGAAGGGGGTTGGGTAGTTCCCAGGGTTACCTCCAAGGGGTATGTGTTGGAGGCTTTTAAGGCAATTGATGAGATGGGAAGTGACAACGAGAGTATAGGAGCAACCTCTCTAGTATGGTTGGTGTAGCTTTTGATAAATGTATTTAGCTCCTTGTGGTAAAGGCAAAAGGTGCTTTAGTCGAATCCTTCTCAATATTGTCGAATCGCATATGTGATCATGTTCGATCACATATGCCTATGCGCATATGTGATCGCACAATCGCATATACGACTGCATTTTTTTTTTTTTGGAAAATTTTAAAAAAATCGAACAATATGGGAAAATTAAAAATAAAAAAATAATAAAAAAAAAGAAATTAAGGAGAACTTTCCTAAGTTAATTGATAACTGATTTTACATATTTAAAATACATTTGAGAGAAATAAAATCAATTAAACATCAAGTGCTTGAATCTTGATCTTCCAACTTCCAAGAGAGAGGGAATGTAGGGGAGAGAGAGAGAGATTAAGACCACTTGGAAGTAGGAAATATGAGAGAGAGAGAGAGAGAGAGAGAGAGAGAGAGAGAGAGAGAGAGAGAGAGAGAGAGAGAGAGAGAGAGAGAGAGAGAGAGAGAAATGTAAGAGAAGACAAGAGTAAGAGAGTTTTGGGGTGAGAATATTGCGAATGGAGGAGGTTTGGAAGCCTTTTTATAGGCAAAGAGTGTTTTTTTTTTTTTTTTTTTGCAAAAAAAAATAATGTGCCAACCTTTGGCTACATATTCTGTCGCACATGACAAGATTGATCCTTCTAAGCTACGTACACCTATCCAACTGGAAAGGCATAAAAGTTATGGACTGTTATGAGCTGATAAGGGGTTCTATTGTATGGAATGCTATCCGCGGCATAAATCTCAAGGACATGGAAGTGATGGAATTTGGGAATCTTATGGCCATTCTTAATGATATCTTTATTGATGTGAATTTTGAGGATTGGAAGATGTGGGAAAGTAAGCTGACAACGAATTTACATCTAAGGCTCTCATTCGAGTAATATGTCCTCATGATGGGTTGTCATAGGAAATAAAATCTCAACCTCTGAAAGTCTTAAAAAAAAAAAAAAAAAAAACTGATGGCTTTTCCTAGCATCTGTGCCATATGTTGTAACGATGAGGAGATGATGGATCTTTGTTTCTTCACTAAAAGATTGCCCGAGCAGTTTGGTGTCATATCTTTACTCTCTTTGGTGTACATTTGTTGACTAATGCAGTCAAAGACTTAGGCGGGTGGCCAGAGGGGTCATTACATAAAGGAAGAATTTTGGGGTATATGACATCCTTTGCGATTACTGGGTTTGTGGAAGGAAAGAAACAGAAAAATCTTTTCGTGACTAAGAATCTCTTTGATTATTGATTAGGCTTCTGACATGCTGGAATGTCAGTGAATCTCAAAGGTTGACATCTTTCAAGTATGGAGAGTGGGCTTTCAAGGTGGCTTGGAGTTGAAGCCAGTGGTGTTTGCGGGAGTAGCCTACCCCTGCCTTTCTTTAAGTGAGAAACTAAGAGAGGTACTCTCAAGGTAAATCAAGTCCCTCCAAAACAGGAGGCTTACTGAAAAATGATGAAGGCAAGGTGCTGACGGCCTTTTCCAGGTCTCGTGAAATTGATGGATTGGCCAAGGTGAAGCTCCTTACACTATGGTAAGGTCTTTGGGTATCTCTTTGTCGTGCAGTGGAAAATTAGTAGTGGAAGGGGAATCTCAGCAGGTAGAGAACTGTGTTTTGGGTGTATTTGGCCCTTGGGGGCTTAGTTCTTATATCCTCGAGAATAGATCTCTTGTTCAATCTTTAGGTGCACATGTTTCTTTACCTCGAAGGCAGCAAATCAGGTGGCCGATAGATCAGTTATTGAGGGAATGACAAGAGAATCAGTTGTCACTTTGCATCTTTTGTATTCTTCTTTTGTTTTCTCTTCATTGCGTGGAGTAGATCATGTTTTGTCTTAAGCCCACTTTAGAACCAAAATCAATCTAGGAAGACAAGAAACAAGAAAAGGAGTTTTGATAAATTGGGTAAGAGAGCCCCTACTTAGTTTTAGGCAGAATAGTTGAACTATGCCTTTGAAGACTACAGAACCTCAAAGTCCAAGATGAATGTTCTAGAAAAGCAGCACATAAATTCTTAGAAACTTATACGCAACTTGAACAATCCAACTTCCATACTATGGAAGAAGGCATCTATGTAATAAACCATTTTCTTAGGATGACACTAATAGTCAAGGATCGTATTGAAAGTCGTATACTCATATTCGATCATATGCCACTGCTGAAAATTTTAAATATTCTTCCTCCTTCATGGGAACCTATTGTAATAGCTCCGTAAGATTCTGCCCAAGCATTCCAATGCTTAAGTCTTAATTTGTGTACTAATGTACAAGTCCAACTGTCCTAAGCTGGCCTAGGCCAGGCCCTGAGCCTACCACTTTGGCCTAGGTTCAGCTTGAGCTAGAGGCCCACTGATCAGCTAGGGCCTAGTATGATGGGGCATCATTTGCTTAAGGACTTGACAGGCTGGCCAACCCAATCCAACTAAGTTAATTTGGTCAGTCTGAGCATATGGCTAGCAGGCTGCGCCGAGCTTGGGCACAGCTTCTTATCTTACAGGAGAAGTCTCGAATCAACAATACTTCACCGACCATTTGCTGTCAAAATGTGATAGAAAAAGAGAGGAGAATTGATAGAAAACAATGTGAATTTCTCTTATAATGAGACTTGCTGAGCAGAGAGCGCAAATCAATCTAAGAAATAGTCAATAGAATAGATAGAAAGGATGACCATCTCCATGGCAGAGGCTCACATTGACAAGACTCCCATGCCATCAAGGCCTAGCCAGTCGACATCCCTAACCCAGCTATCACATGAACTTCCTAATGGGCATGCAAGCAAAGCAGGGTTGTGGAGGCGCAGTTTCCAAGCATGATTCATACACCACGCTTGGAGGATCAAGCCCAAGTACATGTTTGCAACTACCAGGCACACTGCAGGGACCATTGTAAAGCAAAAAAAGCAAACACCCTGCTAACCAGATTGTCCTGAAATGAAGAATGATGAGAATGAGAAAGTGAAGTTTTCGTCTCTGAATCAGTGGTAGCAAACAGGAGAAGCAATGACTAATGGGTTGATGAACGTCACAAAGACACTCCTTTCTAGGAGAACATGTATCGACCACGTATAGGTGTCATAAAACCAGATGTTGGCATGAGTTTTAAACATGAAGTGGATAGAAGAAGTTAATAAAGATACCTATTTTATGATTACTTGAGAGTAGTGAGTGCTCTCACTCTTGAACCCTAAATGTATCATGTGTGTTCGATGTTTCACATCATTTTCAGTTTTTTAATTCAAAAACTTCATTTTCTGCATGCATGATTTTGTTTTTCATTAATGGGAATTATGAACCAGAGGAATATATAAATCAAAACTGAAAACATAATCTTCTTGAGAAGTAATGACATGTGTGACTTTTTATTTTTTTAATATTCAGTGTGATATTACTGTTTTTTACTACAGCAAAGTTTGCTCATCCTGCAAGCTTTGTCAGCTCCAAAATTACCGTCTGACGAGGCAGATTGGAAAAAGATTCTAATGTTTTATAGCCATAACATTAAGGGGAAGTGCACAAATTGGTTATTGATAAAGTGACTTGCCAAAATTATGTGTCAATGACAAAGTTTGAAATCCGAGGTTGGATGCTGAAGGCTCTCACATCCTTTTAGGGTGACATGGTCTAGGAATGAGAATAAAATCAAAGGGACACATTGTTGGTTGGTTTCCTTTTTCTAGTGGCAACAAATACAAAGATGAGGTTGCATGCAATGTGTCAGTGGATGCTTATTTTGGATTAGTTCGGAAGTTGTCTCGCTGCACTCAGAATCTTGTAGTTGGTGGAGAGAAAATCCTGACACCCTTAACAAGGATAGGAAAAGGTCATGTAGGAAGCTGATAAAGGAGGAGAAGAAGATTTCAGGGTTAGTTGTAGTAAGCATGGAATGTTGGACTGTTGAAGCCACCGGATAATAATGCTCTAAAGCTAAAAGATCTGGGTTTCTTCTAGGTTGAATTTCTTTATAGTGTAACTAATGCCTATATTTCGAAGAAGTTGATCGTGGACTGTTGTGGCAAACCCAAGTGTAGGGCTGCGATTTAGTAATATCTCGGTGAGACCGAGGTCGAATCCATAGGGACTTACCTTGTACGTTTTCTAAAATAAATTAGAATTAGAACTAGAATTTGAATTAAACTAGAATTTGGAGGAAGAGAGATTAATTATGAATGAATTTAACAATAATAATGAAGAACTAGAGTGCCAAGGATCCACATGTAGCTATTGGGATGCTACTTGATTAAGCAAAATACAACTGGAATCGAAGTCCTATCTTATCCAGTTGGATGATATATCATTAAAAACTTAGAAATCTGAATTTCCTATGACATGATTCCCTCATGAAGCATTCATGTGATGATCTCAGCAAATCCAACCATCCACCATGCCATAGACTATGATGAATCATGAATTTTATAGATCACACACTTCTCAAACAGATTAAGAAGATAGTCAAAGCTATCACAACATTTATTGTAATTTGAGTCACAATAAATCATAGAAAAACAGAAAATATTCCTTTTATTCAAACCATAAATCAATAGGAATTCATCATATACATGAATCGAAGCAAAGTTAGCATTAAAATAAACTACAGCTTCACCCCTTAGCCCTAGCTAAGAGATTTAGCTCATCCTAGACATGATTAAGCTAAAAACTCTTAATAAAAGCATATAAAAAATAATTAGAGAGAGAAAAGAACCCTAGGAGGCTGCTCAACCCTTTGCTCCACTCCTCTAACCCTAATTCCTACCTAGAACCCTATGAGAAGCTCATATATATATATATATATATATATATATATATATATATATATAGTGTTGCCCGATTGACTTTGGAAACCACCTCAAATTTACGCACTTTGCGCATCTTCGATTGCACCTTCGATGGCATCGAACGAACTGTCTTCGATGTCATCGAAAATCGTCTAGAACTGTCTAGTGAGTTGAGCCCGAAATTCCTAAATTGTCGATGCCATCAAAGTAATTTTGATGCCGTTGAAGTCTATTTTTGAAATTATTTCAGGACTTTCTCTTTTTAGACTCGGAGTTTCAGAATATGATTTTTCTGGCCAATTTTCAGAATTCCTTTTCTTCACTTCAAATCTTCGATTCTCTTCATTCCTCACTTGGTTTCCTTTGATCTTTGACAATTGAATTTTTCATTAATGACTTCCGAATCTCAAATTCTTCATTATCTTCTTTTAAGCTCTAAATTCATCCTTTTAAGCGCATATTCATCGTAGGCTTCCGAATCACCTCGCATGACAAAAACGTATATTATTAAATTAAATTATCAATTAAATACTAGGAAAGCTAATGTAATTGATGGGTTAAATATGTAATATATGAGTCCCAACACACCCCCCAACCAACATTTTGCTAATCCCGAGTGAAACATGCGAATACAAAAATTCTTAAAGTCTTAATTCAAATCTCCCTTAGATAACAAGTTTTATATAATTATATACATGTGAATGTCATTCAAAGGCATGAGAGTAAATCAAAGTTGATCTAGATCCTATCATCAGCAGTAAACAAATGAAGTAAGATCTCTTATATTACCTAATCAATAGAATATTTCAAAACATCAAGATTCTAGACTGTTTAGTGATATCTAACTTTATGACTCAATGAAAATTGTTTTCTTTCATAATGTTAGCCATACTCATTACCTTCAAGTGGGCAGCTTACACAAGCACTGATTTATAACTTATCTTCCTAATTTCACTTATTTTCTACCTTTTATTTTTTGCATCGGTGACTTTTGCCCTTTTATTTCTTCTTTTTATCAATTTTTCATTGCATGTACATAAAGTAGGTGGGCCAACTTTGATCTTACTGTTTTCTAGCTGGTTTACTTCTTCTTTTAATATCTTTAGGATGATAATGATCTCCAGACTTGCTCACTATTTACTTTTAAGTAATTAATATACTATCACTAGAGAGTGAATCGATTTTAATAATTAAAAAGTTAGATGTGGATTGTGAGTTAGACTCAATTAATGTTCTAAAATATTTGATTAATTAACTAACTAGGAGAACCTAAACATATGTCTACTAACTAATATAGTTCCTAGATTCCAATGTTTTACTTTGACATCTTATCACAAAACTCAACATGTGTTCAATTCTTAAAAAAATTTGCTTTCCAAAGGAGTTTTGACAATTTTTTTACAAAATTTTGAAAATTAGACATATCTAATCTCACCCCCAAACCTGAAATCTACGTTGTCCTCAATGTAAGAAATAAGCAATAAAGTCAACATGAGTCAACATGAGACGAATAATAAAAGAGAGATGAGTTAGAAGTACCCGAGAAGGAAGAATGCAACGATAGTCAGTCTTTAAAAAATAATGGGTTAGCAAAGATAAGCACGAATAACTGAAGCAGAAAGCAATAAACCTAACTATACTTCCATCAGACTAGGAAGTCAATCCTGATACATAGGATCAGTCAGAGGGATGAACATATCCTCTGAATCAAACTTCTTAACGAATGGCTTGAGACAATGACCGTTCACTTTGAAGATATTGCCATTCATTGGATTCTTTATCTCCATAGCCCCGTGAGGATAGACAGTTATAACAATGGAAGGGCCGGTCCAACGAGAGCGAAGCTTACTTGGAAAAAGATGTAATCGAAAATTATACAAAAGAACCTTTTGACCTTGTGTGAATGATTTCCGAAGAATGTTCCTGTCATGGAACACCTTCATTCTGTCCTTGAAAATTCTCGAGTTCTTGTATGTATCGTTGCGGATTTCTTTTAGTTCATTCAACTGAAGTTTGCACAGCGAGCCGGCGTTGCCAAATTGAAGTTTAAAATTTTTATTGCCCAGTAGGCTTTATGTTCCAGCTCCATAGGCAAGTGGCAAGCCTTTCCGTAGACGAGTCTAAAGGGAGACATTTGAATGGGGGTCTTGTAAGCTGTACGGTAAGCCCATAAAGCATCGATCAATTTGATGAACCAATCTTTGCGATCGGGGTTAACCGTTTTTTTCAGAATTTGTTTAATTTCCATGTTGGAAATTTCTGCTTGACCGCTTGTCAGTAGATGATAGGGAGTGCTTACCTTGTGTGAGATGCCATATTTCTTCATTAAGGTCTCAAATGACCTATTGCAATGTGACCCTCCACTTATGATGGCTCAAGGTGTTCCGAATCGGGAAAGAATGTTTTTTTTTTTAATAATCGAATCACCGTTTGATGATCATTGTTTCGGCATGGGATCGCCTCGACCCACTTGGTAACATAGTCCACTGCAAGTAATATATAAATTTTTCCGAATGATTGAGGGAATGGTCCCATGAAATCAATGCCCCAGCAATTAAATGCTTCAATAATTAGAATGGGGTTCAATGGCATCATGTTTCGATGGGACAACCCTCCCAATTTTTTACAACGCTTACAAGCTTTGCAAAACTCATAAGTATCTCTGAACATTGTGGGCCAGTAAATGCCGCACTATAAGATTTTGGCCATGGTCTTTTTAACAGAAAAGTGACCACCACAATTCTGAGAGTGACAAAAGGAGATTACGCTTTGATGTTTGTTGTTAGGCGCACATCTCCTTAGAATTTGGTCTGGGCAATATTTGAATAGGTATGGATCATCCCATATAAATTTGCGTACCTCAGTGTAGAATTTCTTCTTATCTTACGCAGTCCAATGGATCGACGTGAAACCTATAGCAAGATAATTTGCAATGTTAGCAAACCAAGGTAATTGGGAAAGTTTAAACAATTGTTTGTTAGGGAACATGTCATTTATAGGTGTCGTCTCAAGGGAATCGGGTAGGTCAAGTCTTGAGAGATGGTCAGCCACTACATTTTCTACTCCTTTTTATCGCGTATTTCAATGTCGAATTCTTAGAGTAGTAGGATCCATCTTATCAAATGAGGCTTGGTATCCTTCTTAGAAAGAAGGTACTTCAGTGCTGCATGATCGGTGTAGATGATCTTGAATCCGATCAAGTAGGACTTAAATTTGTCCAAAGCGAACATTACGGTTAAGAGTTCCTTTTCTGTAGTAGAGTAGTTCACTTGGGCAGAATTTAGAGTTCTACTCGCATAATAAATTACATAGGGCTTCTTTTCCTTTCTCTGGCCTAACGCTGCCCCAAGCATAATCAGACACATCACACATAATCTTAAAAGGAATATTCCAATCGGGTGGTCGCATGATATGAGCGGTGGTCAACATAGCCTTGAGCTTAGAGAAAGCTCCTTGACATTCGTCGCTCCACTTGTATGGAATATCCTTTTGTAAGAGATTACATAAAGGACGAGAGAGATGACTAAAGTCCGTAATGAATCTCCTATAGAATCCAGCGTGTCCTAGAAAGGATCGTACGTCACGTATGCTTTTGGGTGGAGGTAGGTTAGAGATTAAATCAATTTTAGCCTTATCCATCTCAATTCCCTTGGACGAAATTATGTGTCCAAGAACTATTCCCTTGGGAACTATGAAATGACATTTTTCTCAATTTAGCACAAGATTTTTCTCTTCGCATCTTTTCAGCACAAGTTTAAGATATTCAAGGCACTCGTTGAAAGATGAACCGAAGACAAAGAAATCGTCCATGAAGACCTCTAAATATTGCCCCGCCATATCTGAAAATATGCTCAACATACAGCGCTGAAACATAGCAGGGGCATTACACAGTCCGAATGGTATCCTTCGATAAGCAAAGGTGTCAAAGGGGCATGTGAATGTTGTCTCTCCTGATCTTCAAGGGATATCTCTATCTGATTATAGCCTGAATACCCGTCCAAGAAGCAGTAGTTGGAATGACTAGCTAACCTTTCTAAAATTTGATCAATGAAAGGTAAAAGAAAGTGGTCTTTCCTTGTGACAGTATTCAACTTTCTGTAGTCAATGAACATCCTCCAACCAGTAGTAACTCTAGTTGGCATGAGTTCATTATTGGCATTGGCTATGATGGTGATTCCGGACTTTTTGGGCACCACCTGTGTAGGACTCACCCATTGACAGTCCGATATCAGGTATATAATACCCACATCCAACAACTTAAGTACCTCAACCTTAACCACTTCCTTTATGCTTGGATTTAAGCGATGATGTGGTTGTCGTGAGGTTTTCGCATTTTCTTCTAAGTGAATGTGGTGAGTACAAATCAAAGGGTCAATTCCCTTGAGGTCTGCAATCGTCCATCCAAGGGCTTTCTTATGTTCCTGGAGAGTAGAAATGAGCACACTCTCTTGTTTTTCATTAAGGTGGGAAGAAATCACTACCGGATATGTCTCGTCTTGACCTAAATAAACATATTTAAGATCAATGGTCAAATGTTTTAGGTCAAGCTTTGGTGCCTTGAGACTAGACGGTAGAGGCATAGTATTGGTTTGGGGCAAAGTCTCAAATTGTGGCCTCCATTGGTTAATTTTAAGTACCGGTGTCGTATCAAGCAAGGCATCCATCTCCCTAATCATGTCATCATCTAAATCAGGAGAGTGGGCCAAGCACTTCTCCAAAAGGTCAGAGTATAGAGTCGAAAGTGTTCTATCTTCCATGAATGAATTGATTATGTTAATGTCATGGGTATCGTCAACATCCTCTGATTGTTTGCTTATATTGAAAAAAATTTAAGCTCCAATGTTATGTTCCCAAAAGATAAGTTTATAACTCCATTTCTACAATTGATGATGGCATTTGATGTAGCTAGGAATGGGTGACCAAGAATGACGTGAATCTGAGTGCTCGCATTCATGATAGGCTGAGTATCCAAAACGATAAAATCCACTGGATAGTAGAATTTATTGACTTGGACCAACACATCCTCAATCATCCCTCTCGGTACACGAACCGATCGATCAACAAGTTGTAGCGCGGTTCGTGTGGGTTTTAATTCACCTAGACCCTGTTGTTCGTAGACCGAGTACGGGATCAGATTTACAGTTGCCCCTAAGTCAAGGAGTGCATGTTCAATCCAATGATTCCCAATTACACAAGTGATGGTTGGGCTACCGAGATCTTTGTATTTTTGTGGCACATCTTGCTTGAGGATGACACTCACTTTTTCTGTCAAAAAGATTTTTTTTTGTATGTTTTGTCGTCTTTTGATAGTGTATAGATCTTTTAGGAATTTGGCATATGAATGAATTTGTTTAACGACATCCAATAGAGGGATATTGATTTTCACCTGTTTAAGCACTTCCAAAATATCTTGAGAATCGGATAGAGGTTTTGGTGCAATCAACCGCTGGGGGAATGACGCAACTGACTTGTATGCTCTTTCCGACTCTTCCTCTTGTGGAGTAGTGCTAGGTTTATCACTCTCAGTTTTTTCCGAGTCCTTAGGCAGTTAGGCTTTTCAGCCCTTACCGGAATAGTTTTGTCAATTGCCTTTCCAGTTCTAAGAGTGGTGATAGACTTAGCTTACTCTATGTTATGCGAAGAGCTCAGGTCACTTTTTTGACATTGTGGTTTTGGATCGTGTAGAGGTTGAGCTGGAAAAGTCCCATTCTCCTCAATCGCTAAGTGTGACTCAATCATATGTATGACTTTAGTAAGGTCTTGGAATGCTTGTAATGTGCCTTGGTTGAAGAGCTCTTGGTTTTGGATGTGCTTTAGAACTGGATCCTCTTAAGGTTTCCTTTGATTTAAGAGTTGAGTAAGGGCCTCTTGAGGGTTGACTGTTTGTTCGTTCCTCCAACCGAAGTTTGGATGGTTCTTGCAGTTGGGATTGTATGTATTTGAGATGGGTCCGCTGAATGGTCGTTGGTAATTGTTTACGGCGTTTGATTGTTCGTTCAGTAGCTCTTGAAAAGCAGGAATTATGGGACAATCCTGCGTTTCATGTATGTTGCTAACACAAATACTGCAAACAAGTTCCCCAACCTCCTTAGGTTTGACAGTTTCCACCTTCTTAAGTTCCGTGGCCTCGACTTTCCTTGTGAGATTGGCCACCCTTGCACTCATGTCGTCTTCTTCTTTTAAGATGTACATTCCTCCTTTCTCTCTTGATTGAGTAGGCTTAAACGTGGTGGGTCTTGGGGAGGTGTCCTATGATTGCGTGTTCTCTGCAAGTTGATCAAAATAGTCCCACGCATCATCGGCCTCCTTGTTCATGAATTCACCGTTACACATCATCTCTACAAACTAGCACATTGGCGAAGTCAGTCCGTTATAGAAAAAGCTTATTACCCGCCAGAGTTCATAGCCATGATGTGGACACGAATTCATGAGGTCCCTGAACCTCTCCCAGCATTAGAAGAAGGTTTCTACCTCTTTTGGGGTGAAGTTCATGATTGCCTTAAAGTATTTGTTTTATGAAACGGGAATAAGTTTTTAAGAAATTCCTGGGTCATCTCAGTCCATGTGCCGATAGATCATGGCTTTAAGGAGTGCATCCACGACTTAGCCTCCTCCTTCAGTGAGAAGGGAAACAACTTCAGTCTTACTGTGTCTTCAGACACGTTTGGAAAGTGCAATGTGGCGACTAACTCGTTAAATTCTTTAATGTTCAAGTATGGACTTTTAAAGTCTAGTCCATGAAATTTAGGAAGGAGTTGTATCACTCCCGGTTTAAAATCCACGTTTCTTGCATTAAGTGGAAACACCATGCGGGAAGGTGTACTCACTACCGCCAGTTGTAAGTAATCTCGTAAAGTATGAGGCGGGAGAGCATGATGCACCTCTTTCTCATCTTGAACTTCCTTAACTGGATGTTGAGGTTGATTTGTAGCCATAACTTCAATTAACTCAGAGAATCTCAAATGGTGTCTAATCCGGTGATGGATAGACAACCCTTTGACTAATCCTCTTTCACTTAGAAGACGTAGATTGTTGTCACGGACCCACTTGGACATGAAACACTCTCATCCCTCAAGTTCTAAACAACTAACCCTAAGATCTATAAGAGGAAAACAACAACAAATAAGAAATCTAGAAATAAGAGAAAGTTGGAAGGAGGTTACCGAATTGGAGTTACTATGTTAACTGCTACAAAATAGAAAACTGGTTAGTTTCTTAAAAAAAATTCAAAAAACGGAGAGCAAAAATTAATCATATTCCTAACCTAATTCCAATACTAGTTAATCTCAGAAAAATGTAATCGAAGTCCTCGGCAACGGTGCC
Source organism: Magnolia sinica (assembly GCF_029962835.1). NCBI lineage: Eukaryota > Viridiplantae > Streptophyta > Magnoliopsida > Magnoliales > Magnoliaceae > Magnolia > Magnolia sinica. The sequence goes on along the minus strand of NC_080585.1, from coordinate 48,784,435 downwards.
AAAAACTTGTTGTGGCAACCCCAAGTGCAGGGCTGCGATGTAGTAATATCTCGGTGAGACTGAGGTCGAATCCATAGGGACTTACCTTGTACATTTTTTAAAATAAATTAGAATTAGAACTAGAATCTGAATTAAACTAGAATCTGGAGTAAGAGAGATTAATTATGAATGAATTTAACAATAATAATGAAGAACTAGGTTGTCAAGGATCCACATGTAACTATTAGGATGATACTTTACTTGATTAAGCAAAATACAACTGGAATTGGAGTCCTATCTTATCCAGTTGGATGATATATCATTAAAAACTTAGAAATCTAAATTTCCTATGACATGATTCCCTCATGAAGCATCCATGTGATGATCCCGGGGAATCCAACCATCCACCATGCCATAGACTATGATGAATCACGAATTTTATAGATTACACACTGCTCAAACAGATTAAGAAGATAGTCAAAGCTATCACAACATTTATTGTAATTTGAGTCACAATAAATCATAAAAAAACAGAAAATATTCGTTTTATTCAAACCATAAATCAATAAGAATTCATCATATACATGAATCGAAGCAAAGTCAGCATCAAAATAAAGTACAGCTTCACCCCTTAGCCCTAGCTAAGAGATTTAGCTCATCCTAGACATGATTAATCTAAAAACTCTTAATAAAAACATATAAAAATAATTAGAGAGAAGAAAAGAACCCTAGGAGGCTGCTCCACCTTCTGCTCCACTCATCTAAACCTAATTCCCACGTAGAACCCTATGAGCAACCCATATATATAAGTGGTGCCCGACCGACTTTGGAAACCGCATCAAATTTACGTAGTCTGCTCATCTTCAATTGCACCTTCGATGGCATCGAACTATCTTCGATGTCATCGAAATCATCTAGAACTGTCTAGCGAGTTGAGCCCGAACTTCTTAAATTGTCAATGCCATTGAAGTAACTTCGATGCCATAGAAGTCTATTTTTGGAATTATTTTAGGAATTTCTCTTTTTAGACTCGGAGTTTCAGAATATGATTTTTCTAGCTAATTTTCAGGATTCCTTTTCTTTACTTCAAATCTTCATTCCTCACTTGGTTTCCTTGGATCTTTGGCATGTGAATTCTTCATTAATGACTTCCAAATCTCCAATTATTCATTATCTTTTGAGCTCTAAATCCATCTTTTTAAGTGCAAATTCATCATAGGCTTCTGAATCACCTCGCATGACAAAAGCGTATATAATTAAATCAAATTATTAATTAAATGCCAAGAAAACTAATGTAATTGAATGGTTAAATATTCAATATATGAGTCCCAACATGGACTCTAAGGCCCAAATCAGTGGGCAAACTCCTATTTCGGGGCTTTTTAAATGGTTGGTTGCTAATGGTGGACACTGTATGTGTTTTTCTTTTGTTCTTTCTGTCCCCCCCCCCCACACACACACACAAAAATAATCACACATTTATTGAGAAAAAGGAGAGTTAAAAAGCAACGGCAAATAGCAGGGGTCATCATCAAGGTAACCTTGGTTGGAGAATTGGATGGTTTTTCATAACAATGCTGGAGAATACCCAGAAGTGTTGCTTGCCAAGAAAGAATTTCTCTGTTTGCCGCATCTATTTGTTTTTGTTCAGTAGACTAATTATTTAGGTGTGGCCACCTTTGAGGATGCTTTTGGCAAGTAAAGGCAATGATTTGGGGAACAATGTTAAATACATGCCATGCTGTGGCTCCTATAATAACTTGGAATCATTCATTGCTATTCTGTTTGTTGACCATTAATGAAGAAACTGGATACTGATTTATGAAGGTATGGTGCCCAACATCTCTGATGTAATCAGCCTGACAATATATTCAGACTTGTTAGTCCTGAGGGTTATCAGCTTTGAGGTAAAGAACAGCCTTCTGTACTTCTCCAGAGTGCGAGGAGCAGTTTGGAAGAAGTTATAATCATCAGCAATGCATAGGAAATTGCTTCCAACAGAACATCACAATCAGTGTACAGCAGGCTTCACTATTCTTCAGTGATAGGCTCTCCAGTAATTTAATGTGTATGAGTTACCTTCTAGGATTCGCAGTGATGTGAAGAACGAAATTGATTCTACTTTCAGCCTTGAACCATTTCATCTTTGATTCTGTCACCAGATAATTTGTTCGGGGTGGAAAGCATTTTGCTTTTGCATATGGTGAGATGATGTAAGCCTGTGTTTTAAAATGAACACCGCTGCTGTAAGCCTTTAACAAAAACTTGATTTATTTTTATTTTATTTTTTATCATCAGGTATTCCAATTTACATACCTATATGGTGCTGCATTTGGATGTAGTAGTCAATTGAATTGCAAAAGTTCAACTTTACCATCATCATCTAAGCCTTGTCCCAATTACTTGGGTTGGCTACATGAATCCTATTCCACAATTCCACTCGGTCAAGGGCAATACATTCAGTTAGATCACAGGTCATCAAGTCTTTTCTGACTACCTCCATCCATGTCCTTTTGGGCCTTCCCCTCTGCCCTTTTAGAGCCTTCAACTTGTACCAAATCACTTCTATTCAGTGGTTCTTGGTCTCCGTTGCTCGTGACCAAACCATCTAAGTCTACTTTCCCTCATCTGACAACCTAGTGGTGCTACTCCAAGTTCCCTTGAATGCAGTTATTTCTAATTTTATCCTTCCTCATCTTGCCACTCATCCATCTTAACATCCTCATTTCAGGTACACTCAACCTATAAACATGTTGTTACTATAGTTCAAAACAAAAATAAAAAATAAATATGTTGTTCCTTAACTGCCCAACATTCTGTCCATAAAGCGTGGCTGGTCTTATAGCTATCTATAAAATTTCCCTTCCAGTAGTACACAATGATCACATAAAACTCTAGAGACACATCTCCATTTCCTCAACCGGCTGGAATTGTATGGGCAACATCCTTCTCAATCTCTCCACTCTCGTGAATTATTGACCAAGGTATCGAAAATGGTCAATTTGGGAAACTTCTTGGTCAGCAATCCTAACCAATTCCTCATTTCATTTCTGTCGTTACTAAAATTGCACTCTGTATATTCTTTTTAGTCCAACTAATTTTAAATCCATTAGATTCTAAATCGCCCCTCCATAAATCTAGCTTTGTGTTTGTACCCTCCCTCTTCTTGTCAGTCAAAACTATGTCATCTGCAACGAGGAAGTATCCACAATGAGGAAGTAGTCTTCAAATTGCAGTGACTGTCCTTTCCTGGGCAACTTTAAAGGTAATGCAATTGCAATTTTCTCTACTTTATTGGACTAGTAATTGCAATCCAATTTGTTTGCGTACCCAAGTGCATTTCTGCTTTAGCATTCTTCAGCTGAAACTTCCATAAACTTGAACATCTTGGTTGACAATGGTTTCCTTCTGATGGTGCTAGATTTAAAAGGAAAAAGAAAGAGAGAAAATAAATTGTGGTCAGTTGGGGAAGGAAATCCCCAAAAATTGGGATCAATACCTAAATACTGATTTTGACAGTCTCCACACCAGATTAGTGTGTAATAAGTGGCGCTCTCTCCTGCTTAATCACTAGTTTGCAATGCTTGAATAAAATAAACCGATTAATATCTGTGACTGAGTGGCAGCGCTGTTCGATGTGTGCTAACCCAACGTGGATGGATGGGGCCTGAGAAAATCAGGATAAAGAGGGGAAATTCCTTGCTAAACAGAGACCCTTAACAAATTCCCTTAGATCTGGAAATGATTGAATTGCAATTGTTTGTAGCATGTAAAGCTGCCATTACTGTGGGCGTGATGCTGGAACTGAACTGGCCCAGTTTCTCTAGTCTCCATGTTTGAAATGATCTATTGTTCTCCACCTTTCTTTTCACATGCTTTTTGGAAAGTCCAACCTTATGCTGCTAGAAAATGGTTTCTTGTTGTGTGCTGAAGTCTTCTTCTCTTTTAGTGACAAATCATTACTGCAACCATGTAGGAAATTCTATGATATTCTTAGCAACTCGATTAATTATTGAAGGTGTTTTTTCGTCCTTTCCTGTGGTGACTTGCAGGGACTAAGTTCATTATGGCACTGAACTGCTTGGTCTTACATCCACAGAAGACAATCGCTGACCGTTCAGATAGAAAGCCTGTATAATCCAGCGGCAGTGTTGTATGGACTCTACCCCAGACATATCATTATGGCATGCTTGCGATACCTTAGCCAGTCATCAGTTAAGGCGAACTTCATTTGTGCTGGCCCTAAAGCTCTCCATCCATTTTCTTGTAGTGGGGTTCACCTGGTTAAGTGGACTGGACAGCAACTAATGAATGAACCAGATGCCACCCAAGTGTCATGTTGGTGAAGGATGTTCCCTTGACTGAGCTTAACAACTTTACAAATAATGAATGAACCAGCACATCCTGTCCTCATGAGTGTGTGGTGAAGGCCGTTCCCTTAAACAGCCTAACAATTTTACAGAGCTGATTCTCATGGAATTTGTTTATGCAATGAGGGATGCTCTTTTTTTTCAGCCATGCTGCTGCAGACCCCAAATGCAAGTCCACCCACCTGCAATACTCCTTGTCTGAGGCAGTGATAGAAATGGGAAATTCCGCAGGCGTCGTGTAGGGCCTGTTTGATATATATATATATAGAAAATAAAAAATAAAAAAAGACATTATTTTCACCACTAATCACTGAAAATTGGGATTTTCACTGGTCAAAGAACTATCATCGACATTGGATCAACATACATTATTATATTTCAGATATGATATCATGTTCTCAAATTAGTCTTTGATTTAAAGAATTGTACATGATCATACTCAGGAGATGTTGGGTTTAGAATTTTATTTTTTGATTTAGAGAAAGACATATTCTACGCATCTCCTGACGAAATCCCAGTAACATAGATACAGATTCAGGTAACATCGTCTTGGTCCCCAGATCACATGCAAACCTACAATCCTATTTACTGCCTATAAGGCTGCAACTCGGGTGTGAAAGGCACAGAGGACACTTTTGGTTTAACCCATGGTTCCACGATTGGAGCAGGCACGACAATTGAACTCTTTTTACTCGATAGGTCATCTGCTCCATAATTCCCCTTCCAATTGTTGGGTGCAATGGCTTAGGAATCCAGACCATTACTTGATGGACCCACCAAGGACTGTGGGGTGGATGAAAATTCTTTCTGACTCAGATCTTTAGCCTACAAATAGACAGATGAAAAGTGAGCAAAAGTACACATTGAATAGAAAGTAGGCCAAAGATGAAAGGCAGAGGCCATCACATAAATGATCCAGATTTCAAAACATGTGTCCACCTGTATAAAACCTTGTGCCCTTTAACTCCTCTCTACTGTAGTGGAAACGCATCTCCCATCTTTTATAAGAGTCATTTTTACTCGATGGTACACCCACTGCAGTCTCCGCTTCTCGATGGTAGAATAGTACATAAGCTGCGGAGGACTTGATATCATTCTCACTAACGGGAGTAACACACTGGTCGTTGAAATGATACCATCTATCCTCTTCTATTATCTTCATTCCATATAGAAATTCAGCTGATTTATTAGTAAATTTACATGCACTGAAACAACAATACAGATGTAGTAAAATAAATTCAAATGAGTATGCAATTTACTTTGATATACGGCTGCCAATGGACCTGGCCTGGCAGGCACATCACAAAAAGGCCCGACTCAGCCTTAAGTTGGGGTTCAATGGAAAAGTTATAAAAACAAATCCCAGGCCCTGCTTGTTTTGGTGATCTAAATCATTCATATGTCAGTGGATGACTGATACCAGAGAATCCCAATCAGATGTGATGCTAAATTTTCATCGGATGGTTGAGATCACCTGAGGAAATATTGAGGCATGGCCCGCCCCATGATAGGACTCAAAAGAACAACGAAAGACGGGCCTCACTTATATCATTGCTAGGTTGAATACAGAGTGAAAAACAAACTTTTCCAAATTTCAAAAAGAAAAAACCACAAGTAATCTTGGCTTATAACTCTTTACCTTCGAATAAGCAGCATAGTGACCACCTCCACCCAGACATTTGTAATGGTTGTTCACAGCATAGAGATCGTATGTATGAGATTAAGCACTGACCATCCTTATCGATGTGCATTGGTTCATAGTGTAAAACCAGAACAAGTACAATATGTTGTATTTTTTGACTCAAATTAGTATCCACTGTGCTTCAGGTCTTACTTGGAATGCAGTGGATATTAATTTGTATAGAGAAAAAACAATACCCATAAGAGACCAAAATGAATGGGGCACGTTGAACTTTAAAGCAAAATGTTACTTGTTATGGGGAAAAATGGGCCGACCCATAGGAGCAGGTCAGGCCGAGACTTGGCACGACCCAATGGGCTAATGACAATGAAAAAGCCAACCGTCCGACTGACGACTAAGGTTAGCACGATTAAGGTCGGCCCGACTAAGGCTAGCATGAGGGTCGGCCTGATGGTCGGCATGAAGGTCGGCATGGCCCTCAATAGACTCTCCAAGAGATAACTTAGAGAGGCTATCAGGCTTCATGAAGAAGTTAAAGGCTACAGAAATTAGACTTCACAAGGACTTTTAAATGGTTTGGTCAGTGGATGAGGCCGACCTTCCTATAGCTCGGCCGGCATGTTACTTTGCATTGTGGCTTCCGTTAGTCGACCTTAATCAAAGCTCGGACGACCACACCTCGGTTCCCGGCGCAACCTGACCTAATTTGAAGGAAGATCTGTCTGATCTTTTCTCCAAGGATCGTGGAAACTGACTCACGGTCAGTTCGGGATTCCGAAATATCTACCGAGGATCCCAGGAGATCTTCTATGCGTTAAGAATTCTAATGCATCTACAACACACACCTACTAAATAGGGAAGTTCTTTCTATGCTACTACGTCTCTCCAACTATAAATAGAGTTATCTCTAATGATAAAAGGTACGCACAATCTCTCACCCAAAACCCATCAATACTACTAGACCCAGATTCCTAGCCTGACTTTGGCATCGAAGGGTTTCCTGCTCTAGCCAGAGTCTCCTTTGTCTTCTTCTTGTGCAGGTACTCGAAAGTCTAAAAAGGGTGGATCAGATTTTGCATCAACAGTTTGGCGCCGTTTGTGGGAACCGACATCGAAAGCCATTTCCACCATTTCATAAGTTCAATGAATGGCGAATGGGAAGAAGAAAGCCCAGGACTCCTCCGTTGCGCTTGATCTTGCGCCACCGGAGCAGCCTGACAACCATCGAGACTCCACCTCCCAACTACAGGCTAACTTCTGTCCTATGAGGTAAGCACAATGATCCCGCAATATGGGAGGGCGATTGAACTCTCTTGAACAACAAGTTGAAGTACTAAACAACAACATGAACTCTACAAGACAATTGCTGGAGCAGTTACGACACCGGTCCATGCAAGGGGCCAGACAGGCAGCAGAATGAGCAGTTCAAGACTCCCCTCAGCCCTCGACGTGCCTAACGCCTCCCATAGGAGCTGGCAGCTCGGATCAGTGAGGCCGGCATCTTTTAATGTCTTTGGTAGTGCAGCCCTGTCTACTTTCGACCTCCGCCACGAGCTGGATATGAGAAAGTGCGGCAAGGCTTCCGAGGTAGTCGTTGAAGCTATTGCTGAAAGCAGTGAGCCATGGGAAGTCGTGCTAAAAGATTTGTGCGGCCAGATCGGTGACATGCGGCAGGCCTACTGTGTAAATGCTCCGACCCTGGTAGAAGCTATATTTGAAGAAACCGAGCCTCCATTCACCGATGACATTACGCAGGCCCCACTTCCGTTCAGATTTCGTATGCCCCAGATCACTTCGTGCTCTGGTACGACTGATCTAACCGAGCATTTGGAATCATTTAGGGCATGGATGAAACTCCACAGCGTGTCAACTGCGGTTATGTGCCGGGCGTTTTCCCTAATCCTGGAAGGAGCGGCTTGGAAGTGATTACGACAACTGAAACCACAATCGGAAAGTTCCTTCTCCCAGCTCGAAAAAATTTTCATCACCGACTTCATCGGAGGAAAGGAAAGGCTAAAATCGGCCTCTCACCTCCTTCATATCATTCCGAAAGAAGGTGAGCTCTTGAAAGACTACATCAAGCGCTTTAACCTCGAGGCGATGCAGGTACAAGCACACTCCGAAGAGATTTCTTTGACTGCAATTATGGGAGACCTTAGAGATGGGAGGTTTCTCTTCTCATTAGATAAAAATCCCTTGATGATGATGGCCAACCTACTGAACAAAGCACAGAAATAATCAAATGCCAAGGAAGCGTCCAGTCTATGGAAGGCTACTCGGAACAAGTGAACAACGACCAAAGATCGATAACCTAAGGAAGAGCTTGGCTCGTCCGTGGAAACAAGAAGAGGAAGGAAGACCAACCTCAAGGAAGTCAGCGTCCAAACAAGCGACATGACAGCAGGTTCAATACTTACACTCCCCTTAACAAGACGCTTGAGCAAGTCCTTATGGAAGTTCGAGAAAAGCATATCCTCAAATGGTCGAGCAAGATGAAGTTCGGTGCCGATAGGCAAGACAAACGAAAATATTGTTACTTTCACCAAGACCATAGTCACTCGACAAGCAACTGTTTCAACCATAAGGAAGAGATCAAAGACCTCATCCGCAACGGGTATCTCTGGGAATACGTCGTCAAAAGAGAAGACCGAGCTGATTCAAAGAATGAACAACCCATCAACAACAAACCAACTGGAGAAATTCAGACTATCTTCGGAGGACCTGTTGGTGGAGGGGACTCGAACCGAGCTCGGAGAGCTCATGCAAGGAGCATCTGCAACTCCAGCTCGGAGCGACAGAACCTCACAACCAGCCATTCTCTGAAAGAGCAAAAGCTAATGTCTGGTGGTCTTAGATAAACATAAGTGAATGGATTGATACCAACATTTAGCCCAAAGGTAATCGACCCTGCGAGCCCAACCTAGCTTTGTGATGAGCTTCAACCTACTAGCTTGGGCCTTTCATGCAAAGCCTAATCAATTTTTGGGTCCGGATTGAGCTCAAGTTGTTAAGCCTGACCCACCTCGTCAAGCTTGGGCTCAAGTTGCTCGGCCTGGCAAATTGGTCCAGCCTGGCCCAACCTAACTTTATATGTACACGTGTTAAATCCTACAAGCCATTCGAGGCCTTAGGCAACCCATCCATCTTGAATATGGACCCTTGGTTTCATTCTTTTAAAATATTCATTTCTTTGTGCATGTGTAGCCTACTTGATGAACTGATAGATTTGAAACATTAAAAGCCATAAAAAATGATTTGATGAATTTTCAGGCTGGGTGAGAGCCCAACAATTTTTTTAGGCTCATGCTTTGGGCCTACTATGCCACTGGCCTTGGTCGGGGTTGGGCCTTGGGCTTTAAGTGGCGGGCTGAGACTAGGCTTTGCCTGGTTTGCCCAAAGTTGGCCCATTGCCGCCCTCACTACATCCTCATAAGTGAATGTACAAGGTTATCAATTGATAGATTAGGAAATGGTACTCAAACTTCCACCTTCAAATAGATGTTGGTACTAACAACAATAGGATTAAATCAAATTTGATGAATGATCAAATCAACCGTCGCATTCATGATCATCACATGGGATTTTACCCAATCAACCAATATCTTTCTCCTCAGCTGTCTTTGTTGCAATTTATCTGGTAACAATCTAGTTGGGTACAACACCTATTGTACTGATCTTAATGAGCTGTCATCTTGATCTCTCACGGATTAAGGAAGAGGTACATCTCTCATGTATGCTTGTTAGAATAAGATTTGGTCGTTTCATATTAATTGTGTAAATATGGACATGTGGCACATATGATATTTTCATGGCATGCATTAAATATAAGGAAGACAACTCATAACTGAGCATATCGTCAAGGAATCGTGTTGTTCACATGATTTGGAGATAAAGGCTTACAACCATTGAGGCTACGTCAGTACTAAATTATGTATAAGAGATTATTGACGAGATAAGAATGTATTAAGCAAAAGGACATCATGGGATTATACGCTGGTGGGCCAGTTAAAAAAATTAGTGTCATCCATCTCCCAACTGTTTAAAAACAGAATGCATGCAATTAGACTTCCGTTGGTATTAAAAAAACCTTATCTTAGGGTGGCCCACTTAATTTTCATGAAGTCACTGTAATGTGAAATCTACTCCAACCACTGTATGCGTACTAGTGCTTTAGGCTCGTAGCAAAAAACCCAAGCGGACCTGGGATTCACGTTGGCCGCATCAAAGAAATAGCTAGAATAAAAGTGTTTAACCTCAATTTTGCAGTGCTCACTTTAAAATCGATTCTAACCTTAAGATTAAAAACCAAAATTTATGCATGCGGCCAAAAATTCAGGCCCTTATATGATTTATGTGGGCCACACTAAGTGAAATAGTTTGCAGGATAAGCGTTATCATTTAAACTATTTTCAATGGTGTAGCTCACAAGAATCACAGATGGGGTTGATATATGATTCCGTAGCCTAAAATGAGGGGACGCACCTAATGGTGGGGGTGGATTTCCCCTAAACATTACGGTGGGGCCCACTAGAGCCGCAGACTTTAAGCTTCAGCCCATGCCCCTATCTCGCTCTTTCTCGCTTCTTCGAAGCTGTAACCCCCGCCCCCATCTCTTTCCGTCTCTCATCTCCAAAATCTCCCCACTTCTTTTCTTTTCCTAACTTACTCCGATCATGGCCTCCGTTGGATTTTTGCCGGGGTCCACCCCGAATATGACACCATTCTCTCCTCATATCGAGCCATAAACATGTCGAAAGCTTGCAAAACCCTAGATTCTCCTTCTCTCTCTCTCTCTCTCTCTCTCTCTCTCTCTCTCTCTCCCCCCCCCCCTCCTATAACCCCACATACAAAATTCATGCACTTTCACCAATCCTTTCCTTGAAAAATGGATATGCTACAAAATTACAGTGAAAAGAGCGATTCGGATGATGACTCACAACAACGGCAGCAACCATCAGCTCAAACCTCCCCTCCTTCATCTCCCAAATCTTCTCCTTCTTCCTCCCCTCTCTGAATCTCTCTCCCCTCCAAAACATCTGCACCGTCCGTTGACGACAGCATGCTTGCACTGATCGTCACATCATCCAATCCCAGCATTCGGAATCTCCACAAACCCATCGATCCTGTCCAGATGTCATCGCCTTCAACCCCACCTACGATCAGCTCTAGGCTTCATCTACGGCCCAACCCACCCCTTCGCCAAAGATGGCATCGCCCAGGGCATGTGCAACCACAATCTCAGCTTCGTTGAGAATGCTGCCATTGAGCCGTTTGTCTTTGACAAGCAGTACAATAGGTTCCACAAGTACGGGTACGTCGCTGATCCATTTGCCTCCGCTGGCTATAATTACGTCGGTGACCTTGATGCCTTGCGGGAGAACGACGGTATCTCGGTGTATAACATCCGACAGCACGAGCATAAGAAGCAGAAGCTTTAGAAGAAGGTGTTGGAGAGTGAGGAGAATGAGGATGCTGAAGTAGGGCCCAAAGTCGAAAACCCTGCATCACGGTAGTGGATGATGAAGAATCGGAAGAGCCCGTGGGCTGGGAAGAAGGAAGGAGTGCAGATAGAGCTTACCGAGGAGCAAAAGAAGTATGCAGAAGAGTATGCAGAGAAGAAGGCTGAGAAGGAGAGAGGTGGGGGTGGGGATAAGCCCGAGTTTGCTGACAAGAGCACTTTCCACGGGAAAGAGGAGCACGACTATCAGGGGCAGTTGTGGATTGCTTCTCGAAAGACGTGAAAGCCATAAACAATCATTGCTACATTTTCAAGCGGTGGGTCCACACGTGGAGTGGGCACACAAAGGGTGTCTCGATAATCCGGTTCTTTCCAAATGGCTCTTTGGTTCAACTAGCCTAGCATTATGAATTTTGTTAACCTCTCGAACGATGCATTTTGAATTTGAAACACAGACCTTTTGCGCTTCCATCATTCATCCCATAGCAGGTCCGACAGGACTTCGAAAAGAGTGCATCTTTTACACTTTAGTAGCTCTGATCTCCCAATCGGGTCCCATCGGAGTTCCAAAACAGTCCATATTTTTACAATTTAGTGGCTATGTACGCTAATATGGATGACTAAGATAATATATAAAGCTTTTATTAAATAGGTACAATGGGTTGTCTGCTTATGAGAATGTTTGTTTGCCCAAACTTTTCTAACCTGACTATTCTACTATCGGTTTAGTGAATATACTTAGATAAACATAAGCGAATGGATTGATACCAACATCCAACCCAAAGGTAGCTGACCCTGTGAGGCCAACCTGGCTTTGTGATGAGCTTCAACCTACTAGCTTGGGCCTTTCATGCATAGCCTAATCAATTTTTGGGTCAGGATTGAGCTCAAGTCGTTTAGCCTGACCCACCTCGTCAAGCTTAGGCTCAAGTTGATAGGCCTGGCAAATTGGCCCAACCTGGCCCGACCTAACTTTATATGTGCTTGTGTTAAATCCTACAAGTATGCCATTCCAGGCCTCAGGCAACCCATCCATCTTGAATATAGACCCTTGGTTTCATTCTTTTAAAATATTCATTTCTTTGTGCATGTGTAGCCCACTTGATGAACTGATAGATTTGAAACATTAAAAGCCAGAAAAAATAATTTGATGAATTTTTAGGCTGGGTGAGAGCCCAACAATTTTTTTGGGCTCATGCTTTGGGCCTACTATGCCACTGGCCTTGGTCGGGGTTGGGCCTTGGGCTTTAAGTGGCGGGCTGAGCCTGTGCTTTGCCTGGCCTGCCCAAAGTTGGCCCATTGCTGCCCTCAACACACCCTCACAAGTGAATGTACAAGTTTATCAATTGCTAGATTAGGAAATGGTACTCGAACTTCCACTTTCGAATAGATGTTGGTACTAACAACAATAGGATTAAATCAAAATTTATGAATGATCAAATCAACTGTCGCATTCATGATCATCACATGGGATTTTACCCAATCAACCAATGATCTTTCTCCTCAGCTGTCTTTGTTACAATTTGTCTGGTAACAATCTAGTTGGGTACAACACCTATTGTACTGATCTCAATGAGCTGTCATCTTGATCTCTCACGGATCAAGGAAGAGTTACATCTCTCATGTATGCTTGTTAGGATAAGATTTGGCTGTTTCATATTAATTGTGTAAATATGGACATGTGGCACATATGATATTTTCATGGCATGTGTTAAATATAAGGAAGACAACTCATAACTAAGCATATCACCAAGGAATCGTGTTGTTCACGTGATTTGGAGATAAAGGCTTACAACCGTTAAGGTTACGTCAGTACTAAATTATGTATAAGAGATTATTGACAAGATACCAATGTATTAAGCAAAAGGACATGCATGATTAAGGGGAGGTAATTGTCAGCTTATAGTTAGTAGTATGGGAAGTTAACACATAGGTAGCAGTTATTCTCATGATTTCATTGAGCAGTTTATAAATAACATAAGAAAATACAAAGCAAATGATCTCAGCATTAACTCAAAACACAAAAACGCAACAATTAATCCAGTGTGTTCTCTGGAATATTTAGCTTTCTCCATCGCTCAGCAGTCATGGAGCCTTAGTCTCTAGGATTCGTTTAGTCTGTCCATGCCTTAGGCCAAAACTGACTTACTGATAGCCAATAGCTATAATTCCCTTCCATCTACGCCTGCGTTCAAGATCTGAATGAAGACTATAGTCTTAGAAAATGTCCACCTACACTCATACGTTTGGTCGACAGTAGCTTGTAAGTCTTAGTATTGCCTTTGCCTCGCTCATCAGCACATTGTTCGATGAAGCACCTCACTACTCTCAATCAGGTCGGCTATCCCAGTTTAGTAGTAAGTCTCGCTTTTTTGATTCAATCTTCAACTCATTTTCGTTCAATCATACAATTGTTACACCTTCGAAAATCATTGATTTTTAAATGAAAAAGAAAAAGAAGAAATCATTAGAGGAAGCACCCCTACCTCTGCAAAGTGCTTGATTAGCACGCTTGACAGTTGATATCCCAACCATTTGATCAAGCATCACTCTGTCTCGCCACCAAGGATTAGTGACGTTTGGTTTGAATCGGACTGCAAATCAGTTATGACACACTTGTAAATCTCACATGTGTACCATGTGGCCAAATTTCAGACCAACAATGCTAATACAATATTGCAGTGCCCTTATTGTGCATGCACATGTAATAGTCTATGTTTTTGAAGTGGACCAAGTATTTAAAAGACAATTATTATCAACACCTCATTGGATTGACAATTACTAACAACACATAATTATGTTGACTACTATAACATACACATCATTATCACATTCATAAAAATAATCAAATCCACACATGTAAATATGTGTAGGTGTCTATATTAGTATGATGGGTTGCATACTAGAGTTAAAGGGGGTAGAAGATCTCAAGCTCCCTTTGAAGTGGTTCAGGCACATCCAACACGCTCATCTTCTACTTCTTCCTCTTTAGTAACTAAAGAGATAGGCCATAAAATAATGTTTTTTCCTTCCTTTGATTCATCATCATCATCATCTAGGCTTTATTCTAATTACTTGGGGTCAATTACATGAACAAATTCTTTCCACCACTTTACTCTTATCAAGGCCATACCATCGGTTAAGCCATTAGTTAGCATGTCTTTTCTCACTAGCTCTATCCACATTGTTTTGGGCCATCACCTTGTTCATTTAGAGCTTTGAACTTATACCAACTCATTCCTAGCTAGTATGATTCTTGATCTCTATTGCATATGACCAAATCATTTAATTTTACTTTCCCTCATCTTATTACATATTACTTATTGATTTTTTGTCTTCGCGTACAAAAAGAAATCCACTTGTCTTGTATATGATCCACATTTGAAAGTTATTAAATGTTCATCTCTCTTTTTAAAACATGTGTTTGTTAGAGCTAGAGTGTATGCCATACAAAATTAAGAATTGTATCTCCCATCTCATTTATTCTCTTAAAACTATATTATCTATGTATATTCTAATATTCTATACTTTCTTTTTCTAACTGTTATTTAAATCTTTTCTAAGTTTGTAATTCCAAGAATTAGTCCATCCATAATCTCTCAAAATTGTCTCTTAAATCTATCGTCTAATCTTACATACAGTGCATATGCACTAACAACATTTATTATCTCCTCTGGTAAAAACAAGTTTTATTGATTAATTTCAAGCACTTACTCTCCTTATATTACAACTCTATCCTTTAAATTTTTTAAAAATTTACGGTAAAATTCCAGAAGAATTTATATTTTACCAAATAATGCCTCTACATGTAGAAATTATATGGAGATGCTTTTTAGGGATGAAATTACAAAACTAGTTTCATTTAAATTTTTCTCTAAAAATTGTAAAACTCAAGACTTGTGGAGCCACGTCATATGTGTATAACATCCAACCCATTAAACTAGTGCACCATGCCTTGATGACAACATGAATAAAAGATAAAGTCAATTAGATCATTAGATGGGCTACACTTCAATTGAGATATTTTGAATGGTGTACATTATTTTTTATTTAATCAACATAATGGGCTTTGTAAAAATCAAGAGTAGACTTTCTCTTCCAACCTTTTCTTTTGCTATGGTAACATGAATTACAAGTCAGCCTTATGTTTTTGTACCTTAGCCCATCATGGGATTATACACTGAAGTAGATTTCAAATACAGATCATGGTGGGCTACTAAAAAAAAATAGTGTCATCCCTCTCCCAACTGTTTAAAAACAAAATGCATGCAATTAGACTTCCGTTGATATTAAAAAAACCTAATCTTAGGGTGGCTCCCTTAATTTTCATGAAATCACCACAATGTGAAATCTACTCCAACCGCTATATGCGTACTAGCGCTTTAGGCGCATAGCCAAAAACCCAAGCAGACCTAGGATTCACGTTGGCCGCATCAAAGAAAACAATTAAAATAAAGATGTCTAACCTCAATTTTACAGGGCCCACTTTAAAATCGATTCTAATCTTAAGATTCAAAACTAAAATTTAAGCATGCGGTTAAAAATTCAGGCCCTTATATGATTTATGTGGACCACACCAAGTGAAACAATTTGCAGGATAAGCGTTACCCTTTAAACTATTTTCAATGGTGTAGCTCACAAGAATCACAAATGGGGTTGATATACGATTCCGTAGCCTAAAATGAGGTGATGCACCTAATGGTCGGGGTAGATTTCCCCTAAACATTATGGTGGGGCCCACCAGAGCCGTAGACTCTAAGCTTCAGCCCACGCCCCCATCTCGCTCTCTCGCTTCTTCAAAGCTGCAACCCCCACCCCCATCTCTTTCCGTCTCTCATCTTCCAAGCTCTGAAATCTCCCCACTTCTTTTCTTTTCCTAACTTACTCCGATCATAGCCTTCGCTAGATTTTTGCTGGGGTCCACCCTGAATCTGATGCCATTCTCTCCTTATATCGAGCCTCAAACAGGTCGAAAGCTTGCAAAACCCTAGATTCTCCTCTCTCTCTCTCTCTATCTCTCCCTCCTATAACCCCACATACAAAATTCATGCATTTTCACCAATCCTCTCCTTGAAAAATGGATATGCTATAAAATTACAGTGAAAAGAGCGATTCAGACGATGACTCACAACAACAGTAGCAACCATCAGCTCAAACCTCCCCTCCATCTCCTGAATCTTCTCCTTCTTCCTCCCCTCTCTGAATCTCTCTCCCCTCCAAAACATCCGCACCATCCGTCAACGACACCATGCTTGCACTGACCATCACATTATCCAATCCCAGCATTTGGAATCTCTACAAACCCATCAATCCTGTCCAGCATGTCGTTGCCTTCAACCCCACATACGATCAGCTCTGGGCCCCCATCTACGGCCTAGCCCACCCCTTCGCTAAAGATAGCATTGCCCAGGGCATGTGCAACCACAAGCTCGACTTCGTTGAGAATGCTGCCATTGAGCCGTTTGTCTTTGACGAGTGGTACAACACATTCCAAAAGTACGGGTACGCCACTGATCCATCTGCCTCTACTGACTATAATTACGTCGGTGACCTTGATGCCCTGTGGTAGAACGATGCTATCTTGGTGATATCATTTTTCTGTTAAAAGAAGTAATGGATCGATGAATGCATGCATATATTTAATTAAATTGTCAAACACTAGAGATATATTGTTTTGCTATTAAAGGGAGTAATGGATCCATGAAATCTATGGAGATATCTATCTAAATTCTTAAAAGAATGGATGCGAATTTCCTATGAAAGCCTTTCACAGGAAGTTCCTATGCCGGGGACCTAGGTGGGGCCCACTGTGATGTTTGTAAGAAATCCACCCTGTTCATTCATTTTTTGAGTTCATTTTAGGACATGAGGCCAAAAAGGAGCTGGATCCAATACACAAGTGGGGTGTACTAAAGGAAAAGGTGGTTAGGGAAATTCCTACCGTTGAAAGTTCCCTGGGGTCCACAGTGATGTTTACATGCCATCCATACCGTTCATAACATCATTCCTACTGGGATGAACTGAAAACACAAATATTGGCATGATTCAAAACTCATGTTGGTCACGAATATTTCAAATGTGGATGTTCAATTCTCATGTTTTTGGCCCACTTGAGTCTTGGATCTGACTATTTTTTGGACTCGTGTCCTAAAATGAGCTAAAAAAAATGGATGGATGGGGTTGATTTCTTACAAACATCACAGTGAGCCCCACCTGGGTTCTTAGCGCGGAAACTTCGTGCAAAAGGCTTTGTCAGGAAATCCGCGTCCTAAAGGAATTGGTAAAGGTTGTAATGGCCTTAGTAAAGCATTGGGTTCAGTTTTGCTGCACTAACAAACATCACAAGCTGCCACATAGTTGCACACATCCTTTTTAAGATCCTTCAACCAGAAATTATGATGTAACTGCTTGATCGTCTTTAAATAACCTATAAAAACTCCATCGGTTGAATCATGAAATTGGTGCATGATAAGTGTTTTGAGAGGAGAAGTTATATTGATCATAGTCATTCCTTTATACAAGAACATGATTGCCTATGGAACACTCGGGATAAGCCATTGGGTTTGTTTTAATCTTGGATCATAGTTCAACAACATATGGGCTTGTCAGATTCTCATGCAAAATCTGATATACCCATTGAAAAAATGAGGTCAACAATGCATCCATAATCATCTTTGCAGTGTATCATGAAATGGCATCCGTGGCCCTATTCTCAGGGTTAGTTTTGTACATGATATTGTTGGGGGACCGCGGAAGCAAACCCCAAATCTAAATCACACGACAACAAACAAACGCAAACAAACCATGTATAAATATACACAAATTTTTACGTGGAAAAACCCTAGAGGGAAAAAACCACAGCACAAAGTGACAACGATAACTATGAAAATAATAAATACAAGAGCTAGAAGAACTTACAATTCAGAAAACCCTTATTTTCTCCTATTCAAGTCCTTGAAATATTTATGCTTAGATTGTTTTACCTCAATCCCACAGTTACACACACACATAGTATAATACCTGGAATAGGAAACTAATCATACAATTATGCAAAATCACGTGCGCCATCGATCTAAACATCGATCGATTGAGCCCCACACGTTCAATCGCTCGAACATGCTCAAAAGTGTCTAGAGATTTTACAAGTATTTCCAAATTCTATTGATCAACCAACCCAACAATTTGATTAATCAACCCGATAGTTTGATTGATCTGTCCAGTGACCAATCTGTTTAATTTGAAGTTCACTCGATTGATCGACCAAGGTGGTTGATTGATTGAACCCCCGTTTCATGTACAAATTGAATATATCTGATAACAATCTCCACCATTGCTTCAATCATCATGAACCATTTCTCCAAGTTCCATCTTTAATCGCCTCCATCATAGCTTCTTCATCGTCGTCACTTTTTGTGCACACTTCATCTTCATCAACCTTTCGCTAGACCTAGAGAAGTGGAATAGAGTCGAAACTTCTACACGAGAACGACCTTAGTAAGGATGTCTGCTGGATTCACACTCATGCGGATCTTCTTCGAGAGTGACACCGCCTTCCTCAAGTATTTGTCAGATAAAATGATGATGAACATCAATATGTTTAGTTCTAGAATGATAAGCTAAATTCATCGCCAAATTGATTGCGCTTTCGCTATAACAATTAACCGATACAATTTCCTACTGAAGCCCGATTTCGTTCATCATTCTATGCAACCAAACACCTTCTTTAAATGCCTCTGTCACTGCCATATTTCCATATACTCAACTTCTGTTGTGGAAAGAGTAACCACAGATCGAAGCTTCGACATCCAACTGATTACCCCACTTGCTAATACAAACAAGTAATCAGAAGTTGACCTTCCATTATCCCCATTCCCTGCATAATTTGATCCACATAGCCTACTAATTTTCTCTCTGATTTCTTAAATGTCAAAACGTAGTCTGTTGTACCTCGTAGATAACGAAGTAGCAATTTCACTGCCTCACAATATTGCTTGTGGAGTTTGACATGTATATGCTCACAATGTCACCCCCACACTTCGGATATAGAGCACCCTTAGACCCAAGTTACAGTTCATAATTCATACACTAAGTGTACATAAATCCACCCATCAAACAGTTACTTAAATGCACTCTATGTTGTCACCACATTAACATCTATACACTCACTTGGTTTCACATCTTTTGTTGATACTCATTCCATAACATTTACAATCATATAATAAATCGTCAAAATCAGTCTATATTCACTCATTTGGGACTTTAATTAAATAAAATAATCAATCATGGCTCGACAAAGTCATTTTATAAACAATTCTCAAATTTAGTCCTAATAACAATAAATAAAGAGAATGTAAACTAAATATCCTAATGAATTAGTAGCATTAATGAATCAATCATCTAATGTAGTGATCTCATCCTTTGCCAAATACGACCATTAATCTTGAGCATCATCCACTAGCCTAGCCTCATTTGCCAGCATTTGACTCAGATTTCCTTTCTCATTTGCCTCTGTATGGTTGTTAATCCACAACGTTAGCCGGCTAGGCTAGTGAGTGAACCCAGCATGGTTCATACGTAGTACAATATAAGATAGCATAAACAAAATAGATAGATATGTATATAGTATGAGCATAGATGCAAAGATGTCATGAGGTGCATGTCAAGTGAGATGATCGTCCACTTTCTTGGGCTAAATATTCGTCAACCTGAAACTGTACCTGACAAACATCCATCATATGTAGGCATGAGCAATCTGTACCCTCAGACATCTACATAGGTAGGTATATGCAATCATACATCACTTCATGAATAGTCTTTCACTATTGTGGGCATCTACAAATGAATCTACAAAGCATAACCATTCAGGGAGATTCCATAGGAACATAAGGCACGAGGTGTGCATGTAATGTATGCTCAATGTCTATGAATCAACATGTATAATCATCAGATACATCTCTCTTTGAGAAGAATAACATAGCTATGATATCAATGATTAGCATATTTGCATGTTCAGTATTCATCAAAATCTTTCAAGGCATATATCATAAAACAAGGGTCATAATAGCACAACACTTCAATAATTACATGGCAACCATATCAATCATAATAATCACAATCAATCGCATCATTTGTCTTAATCGTACCGGTATAAGGCATGTTGGGATTCACTCACCTATTTATGGTAGGGTTGAATCCTTTGAATAATCAAACCCTTTGAAAACTATACTTCAAATTCCTATTAAGATAATTTAACATACCACAATTCAATCACATTATTCCAACAAATAGAGTTCACCTTTGATTCAAGCAAGATGACCCAACATTGATTTTTAAATTTAAATTTGGAAAACAACAAGGATTGTCGATCAACGTAGTCGATTGATCGAGACAACTCAAGGGCCCTCGATAAAATTTGAATTTAGTTCCTTAAGTCTTTCGACACTTTTGGCCACCTTTGATCGATTGAACCCTGCCCGTTGATCAATCAAGATTGGTCAAATTAAATTAGTTTTCTTGCTGAAAAATTTTGATCATCATCAGTCAAAAGAGTTAGATCGATCAAGATCGCTCGAGGATCCCCTCGATCAATCGAACCTCGAGTTCAATTAGTTGAACCGGGTAATGAATTAGACTTTTGGTCACTGGACAAAAATCAACCTCTTCGATCAATCGATTGAACCCTGCTATCAGTTGATTGAAATCAGACTAGTTATGTCTGGTACATGATCTATTTTGAAAAAATTTAGGGTTTCTACACCATCTCTCAAGGTTTTATAAATTCGATCAATACAAGGGTTTGACCCAATACTAGCTACTGATTTCTTATCAATGGAAACTAGGTAAACAATGGGTTGTTCGGTTCCATAATATCTATTTTTTGAAGTCAAAGTGAATCTATAACATTATTTATCGTTGACAATACTTTACATTGATCATTGTGAGGAATCCATTCGTTGGATCAATCTAGGATTTGAGGCTCTACATGATTTGGCCTTAAGATGCATATGTTCGAGTTTCCCTAGACTGAGGTGACTGAAATTTGCACAACCAATCTATTAAAATACAAAATCTCACTTAAAATTAATTCTTATTATCAAAACTTCTCCATAAATCAAAACAACGGGTGTAGTGTTAATCCACCAAATTCATTGATTAGATATAAGGTTTTTGAATAAGAAAAATAGAAAATTAAAGGAGAAATTAATGAAAACTTACTACAGAGGATCCTCTTTTGCAGGGCTTCTCTCTCTCTCTCTCTCTCTCTCTCTCTCTCTCTCCCCCTCTCTCTTGCTTTAGGGTTTCTCTATAGAATTTCCTACGGTTCCTCCCTTTAAGTAGAGAAAGAGTCTTGAATTTAGAAGATTCTACCAGGGTTTAGTGTAATTTGGCAAAAATATTAATATTGTGGTGTTAGGAATAGATCCGCTGACCTATCTTCCCATTGAGAGTGCTCCTACTAACCAGTCTAAATGCTTGATTTTGTTAATGAATATAAAATTAAATTATTAATTTTGGTTAATTTGATTCTCATATGGATTAAAAATTAGGGTTGTTACATTCTAACGCCCTAAAGAAAAAATTCGTTCTCAAAATTTACCTGATATAATCATCAAACAATTGGGGATATTTTTCTTGAATTTTCACTTCTTGCTCCTAGGATGCTTCATATATTCCATTATAAGTCCACAACACTTTAACAACTGGCATGGTCTTTAGTCCGCAGAACATGCTCCTTTCGATCTAAAATGCGAATTAATTTCTCGATGTAAGTTGTATCTTCCAGAAGCTTGAAGTCTTGCCAATTGATGATGTACAAAGCGTCTCTTTTATACTTATGCATCATTGATACGTGGAATATATTATGCACACTAGCTAATTGAGCTGGCAATGTAAGACGATAAGCCACAACTCCAACTCATTCCAATATCTCGAAAGGCCTTATCAATCGAGGAGCTAACTTTCCTTTTGCTCCAAAATGCATCACTCCCTTTATTGATGAGACTTTTAGAAATACATGGTTTCCAAATATGAATTCCAGATCACTCTCTCTATTATTCTCATAGCTCTTCTGTCCACTTTGGGCCACTAACAATCGATTCATGATAATCTTTACCTTCTCTGTGGCCTCTTGAACAATATTGGTTCTAACTATGCATTTCTCTCTTACTTCAATCCAATAATTTGGCATGCGACATGGATGCCCATAGAATGCTTCATAAGGAGCTATTTCGATGCTATCTTGATAACTGTTGTTATAAGCGAATTCTACAAAAATGAAGATTGTCATCCCGACTTCCCTTAAAATCAAGGGCACAAGCTTGCAAAAGGTCTTCAAGTATTTGATTCACATGTTCTGTCTACCCATTTGACTGAGGATGATATGATGTGCAGTAATCCACAGTAATGCCTATGGCTTCCTGCAAACTTGTCCAAAAGCGTGACATAAGACACAGGTCATGGTTTTATATGATAGAACTTGGCACTATGTGCAATCGTACAGCTTCCTTGATGTATAGCTTGGCACGTGCGTTTATAGAATAGTTAATGTGAATAGGGATAAAATGTGCAGACTTTGTCAATCAATCTAGTATTACTTATACTGAATCATGCTTTTTCTGAGTCAACGGAAGTCCAACTATAAAATCCATTGAAATGCAGTCACATTTCCATTCCGGTATCTAAAAAGGTTGTAAAAGACTTAAGAATTTTGATCACCAGCCTTCACCTGTTGATAGATAAAACATTATGATACGTACTCGGCTATTTCCTTTTTCATATTCGACGACCAAAATGACCGCTTCACATTCCGATACATCTTAGTTCCACCTGAGTGAATTGTAAACTTAGATCGGTGTGATTCCTTCAGAATCTCTTATCTTAACTCCAAAATATCTAATACGCATAGATGATCTTGATATTAGATTCCTTTACCCTCTGTAAGTGCTTATACTTAAAGCACAATTTAGTTTGTCAAATTTCGTAGTCCGGTTTTAATCGCAACCTCGACTGAAGACAAGCTATCAACTCGATCAAGCATTTGGAAAGAAGGCTCAACATCTCAAAGTAAGACCTTTCATGATTTGAGGTTCAGAACACTTCGTATGAGTCAACTTACAGGTGGTATAAACCTAGTTTGACCATAGGTTAAGTGTATTTCACTCATGCATATTTAGAATAATATTTTATGTTAAATACACTCAAGTTCGGCCACCTAAAGTCCAGTTCGGCCAGCCTAACTTGTTAAGCCAACCCTACAACATTCAGTCAAAAAGACAGATCTGAAAAGATCCTTTTGTGGTAGGTTCGGCTAGCCCAACCTGGGGTTCGGCCAGCCCATGGTAGTTTCGGTCAAGTTTCCAGTAATGGAACAAAATCAGATCTTAGACCAGTTAGACCAGCCCAACCTCCTGTTCGACCAACCGAACATGGGCTTAGGCTAGCCGAAGATTTGAAAGATTTTATCCCGCGATTTTAAGATTCTGATTGGAGCGTAATCTTTGAAGTTCGGCTAGCCAAACTGAATCTTGGGCCAGCTGAACTACACAAATCCTTAGCTATAAATAAAGGCTTTCTCTTATTCTTTAAATCATGAAAATTCATAGTCTTATATTGTGTTGTAAAGAAAGATACTTCAAGCCTCCATAAGCTATTTGTGTTGTAGTTCATATTTTATTTATTAGCTTATTCTATTCTCCTTCTCAAAGTTAGGTTAAACTGTTTTTGATTGAGTAATCCATACTCTACTTTGAGAATAGGGAGAATCAAATATGCAGCAATAGGGTTTCATTCATTTTATTGAAAATCTATTATATCCCTTTATATCTTTTTTGGGTTGAACTCATACAATGACTTCATCAATATCCCAAGAAGAAGATCGCTGCATTCAAGCTACAACTACGACTTCGACTCGCCAAATCGAAGATAAGGACTGTCTTTTAAATTATTTCAGTTTAAGTTTTCCTGAAATAGCCCGAAAATCTCAGTGGGTTTGTTTGTGGTGACCCTCTAAAATCACAAAGTGGGTTTGATTGTGATAGCCCGTGAAAATCATAATAACTGTATAAGGTTGTTAAGGTGACCCTGAAAAACCTTGAAATAGTGAAAGTTAAAATTGCGAGGGTAGTAATTTTGGGAGTGGAGTAGGTTGTATTGAGATACTGAACCACTATAACTTTTTTGTGTATTGTGGTGATTGGATTTTATTGTTTGTACTATTGTGCTTTTCCTATTCTTTGCATTAGTTTGGTATTTTGATTTTAAAGACGTCATGACATAATGTTGTCCTACCTAAATCTTTTAGGTGTAAGGTTGTCCTACGAACTATTTGATATCAAGAATTGAATACTTTACAAAATTGTATTCCATTGATTTATTATTCTGCATTATATCGAAATATTTGACATTGTCTTATTCACCCCCTCTACGACATCTATAGCTCGTCTTTTCACCCTCCCAAATCTTTCATTCAGTTTCACACTTATCCTGCTGCTTAGCCATTATCTTTGTTAACCATTCATCATTTTTTTGGGCTTTTATGCTTCTCTCCTTTAATGTCCGCTTAATCATTATATTGCAAAGATGAATATGTAGCTCCTGAAATTGCAATTTCATGTCGTACTCTTTCACAAAGTCCAACAT
This sequence comes from Magnolia sinica, assembly GCF_029962835.1. Classification (NCBI taxonomy): domain Eukaryota; kingdom Viridiplantae; phylum Streptophyta; class Magnoliopsida; order Magnoliales; family Magnoliaceae; genus Magnolia; species Magnolia sinica. The sequence goes on along the minus strand of NC_080585.1, from coordinate 48,759,348 downwards.
CTCCCATTCTTGAATCATTAACCTGGCTATACTGTAACACCTTGTACTTTACAGCACTCAGGTGTTACCGTGTAATTTAACTTAATTGAATGTTCACCTACACCCTAACCTAAATCAGGTCGATATGAGATATCTTCGTCCATTCATCGAGCCATCCAACTGTTTGTCAATACCTGAACAGTCATCGAATCCTGTTAGAGAGAAACTAAGCCATTCATTAACAACATCAGGTAGACCAAACATTTGCATTAGGACTCCTCAGATAAACTACAGATCAATCACAATGTTTCGTTGATCGATTTAACAACTGATTTCCTTAAGTTGACCATCGGGTTATAAAAGCGACTATAAGACTACTTGAGTAGTAAATGTGCCTGGGATTCGACACATGGCTCACTAGGACATGATTCAATACATTGACAACTCTAATCAAAGGTAGGTCATACAAGATAATAATAATAATAAACAATAAATAAATAAAATATCTATGTACGCACATATAAAAATATTATAAAAATAATGATAATAGAGGTTCTCATGGCAAGAATGATATTTTTAACATGTAGAATAGGCAGATTTGAGCACACAAAAGGATTCCTAGGACCTTCTGGCCATTGATGGTTAGATTGGAATTAATTCGATCGTCGGATCGATGTGAATCCATAAATAGGACCCAAATCAAGATGTGGGGCCACTTGAACTTTAGATCTACCTAATTTTTGGTTAGAGGCTCTGTTTGGGACCTGCAAAATGAATGGATGGGGTAGATCTTGTCTAGCATCACTATGGACCCCACATTTAAGCATGCGTGTATACGATGTAGGAGCACCAAACTAAAATAATCGGTCAATCAGCTTTGACCGATAAATTCCAAAGAGGGAAGGCTTCTTCCTTCCTTTTCCTTTCCCACTGTTGGGATTTTAAACGAAGTGAGTCAGTTCTGGTCACGAGATGGCCCACCATTGGCCATTAATCGGACGATCTGAACCATTCATCATGTTGGGAAGGTGGGTTTGACCAAAACCATGTCGACTATAAGAGTTTATGCACACATGTGTGCACACAACATCAGGTGCAAGGGAGTGGCGTGTGGTCAAGAGTTTCTAAAAATGGAAATTTTGTTCTGTTGTTGCCAAGTTGGTAGTCCGCATGCGCGTCCCTCATTCCATCTTAACCGTCCATTGGAGGAAAATCTCAGCTGTCTAACACCACAAGATGCAGATTGCCAGCTGCGTGAATAAAAGATAAAAAAAATTGTCAGAGAGCTGGTGTCACGCCCCAAACTTAGAAACCGGGCTCACAAAATTTTCGATCGTCGAATCCGACACCAATGACCTTTATAGTACCCCAGTCTTAGCCCCCAGCACCCATATGCCAGGTTTCGATCCTAGGATCCTACAAGGAGGGTTTTTAGCATACATTTGTTTCATAACAAGCATAACCATAAGCATAACTCACAAACAATACCAAAAACACCATCACAAAATTCACTATGATCAAAACTTTTAAGTACAATGCATAAAAGGAAATACAATAACAATATCGGAAGCTCCAAAAGTCTGCTGCACGCTCCAAGCTCAACGCTGCTGCGACCTAACGCCACTTGCACGCATCTATCATGCATAAGCTTATGCAAAGCTTAGAGGGTGGTATAAGTGTGTGCACAAGATAAGTGCTAAGCACACAAATATCAGAGTAAGTGAAGATACTGGTAAGTTTATAAATCATTCAATATCAGAGTATGCAATACAGATCAGCTATGTAATGCGGAGTCGTAATGAGCCAAATATCAGATGCCGAGGATGCAATACAATATGCAATTCTTGATGAGCTATGAATACCATCAGTCTCATCTAGGCCATATAAATGCAGGAACATAGCAACCCAAAATGCTATGTGCTGAGGATGCAATGCAATATGCAGTGCAAATGAAATAACTATGCTAGAGCGTAGAGTCGGGATAATAGTACGGAGTATCGAAAGCTGTGGGGTCCATCACAAAGGACTTCTATCCAAATTAGTTTCATACCTAAATTTGGATAGCTAGACTTAATGTCTCTTGAACTTAGGTTGGTCGCGCGCCCAACCGAAATCGTAGCCATTGTGAAGGTACATATAACGAATTAGTTGCGCAGTACTAGCCCGAGTGGATAGTGAATAAATGAATGAATCAATCAAATACTGAGTACGCAACTCCTGCTCAGTAAGTTCACATATCAGTACCATATATATCTGAGATCATCACCGGGGTCTAGTACACTCTATGCTAGCTTACCGCCCCCATCCGAGCATGCAAATGGGTAAGTATAAGAGACCTCACTATCCGCCTACCAACATCGGGCTCGACTTATCGATAGCGGACCCATTCCTCAAGCTGGTCAAACTCAACCTAGACATTGTCCCTTCGCTCAGGCGGGTAAGGTCACACCCCCTTCCAACCGACTACGACACAGTGGGAGATGCAGCCTAACGGTATGCAACCCTCATGCGCTCATGTGGATCCACTCGGTCTAGTGTTGGAGCATCCCTGGTACCAAGGGGTTTAGAGACTGTCACCTACGGACATATTAGATGTCCATATGCTAGAACCAAGTATTTTAGGTATCCAATCTTGCCATCCATGATATGACTCTGGAGGTCATAACTCTGATGTCGCTAGAGTACACAGTAACCATATCACACAATGTAAGATGTATGAGTCATACAATCCAGTCATGTATCAATCCTACACATATCGTGCGCTTATGAGGGACAACTCTGCCTATCGGGGAGTCCCATAAGTAATCTGCCCAATGATATAATGTTATGATCAGTCGCTCCTCATAACAAGCATGCAGATGATGCGTATGGGCATGTATCATGATGCTATGCTATCACATACTCTTAGTCGGCATCGATAACCGGCCTATAGAGAAGGCGGGGTCCACAGAAGGATCACGGATCTGATTTATAATGTGAAGATCGGTCCTCAATAGTGGATATAACAAATCTGACATCGCAGATCCTACTATCTACGGTAATGATATACTCTCCCCATATCAAGGTTGGGCCTAGGTGGCCTACCTATAGTCCTAAGGATCCGGAAAGGATTCCTTTTCCATACTATTATATAGCCCACTAGATGCCCTAGGGGGCCTAAATAAGTCCTAGATGGACTCCAAGATAAAAGAAATAATCCTATTAACAACCAATGGGGGCCCAACATCTTGGGATAACCCAATGTGAATAGATGGATCATGTAACTGGGGCCCAATGATTAGGGTCAACCCACTTAGAGAAGGATGAGAATGGGCCTAATAAGGCCTAAGGGAAGGTCACAATGTGGACATTTAACCATCATTACCCATAAATGTGGACATTCAACCAACATTGCTCCCAAGGGGTGGCCCTCATAGGGCCAAACATATAGTGGGGCCCATGACCTCACATAAGGGCCTCATGTACAACATAATGGGCCTCACACAGGAGCCCAATATACATCACAATAGGCCTCACACAAGGGCCTGATATACCTCTCAATGGACTTCATCATACGGGCCTCGTATACATCACATCGGGCCTCATCATATGGGCCACATATACATCACAATGGGCCTCACTCATGGGCCACATATACATCATAATGGACCTCATCATATGGGTAAAATATTCATCACAATGGGCCATAAATACATCACATGTGGGGTCCACGGGCTGGACGGCATTGATAAAACACATATATCACAGCGGGCCCTAAGGATGAACGGTGTGGATACAAAATACATACATCTAGGTGGACCTCACCCCCACACATGCAACACGTCTGGGGTGGGCCCCACGTCCAAAACAGATGGACGGCTAGATGAGACAGATACATCATGTGGGGGGTCCCACTATCCCACGTCCAGAACGGACGGCTGGATAAACAATACATATATCAAGGTGGGCCCCACCGTCCAGTAGCTGTTGGATGGTGTTGATAAGACCCATACATCAAGGTAGGCCCCACATAGCCCATCCAAATGGACGGTGCTGATATACAATACATACAGTAAGGTGGGCCCCACCCCCACACCCAAAAAAATGGAAGGACGGTCTGGTACAACACATGCCTCATGATCAGACTTAGAACTTGCTAATGTTAATATAACAACTATGTGGCTGCATGGGACCCACTGTCCAGGGTTTGGATAGTGTGGATCTCATCAGGTGGGACCACACGTGTGGGGGTCCATAACCCATCAGATGGATGGATATAAAATACATACATTTAAGTGGGGTCCATGTCCAGTGGACTGGACGGTGTGGACTACCACACATGCAGCAGGCCCCACCGTCCATGATCCCACGGACGGACGGATGGGATGGATGAAACACATACATCTAGTGGGTCCACACGTGTGGCCCACTAGCTTGCATTAAGCTAATATTAGTGATCCCCTTCATCCAGGCCTGTCCCAATGGACAGGTAGCAAAGTGGGGTCCAACACATAGACTGTCTAGATTAGGTGGGCCACAATCCATCACGAGAGAGAGAGAGAGAGAGAGAGAGAGAGACGGCGTGGTGGAGGGACCCCACCACTATAGGCCCCTTAACACATGCATCAAATGGGTCCCACCACATGTGGGCCCTCAAATCATCAAGATCAATGGTGAAAATCCTAAGATCACCCATCGATTGTTAATCTTCTAGGCTCCTTGGAATGCTAAGCTTCTTAGCTTTGATTTTGATGGAGGATGATGAAGATTGAAGGGCTAGGCTGAGAGATGAGGAGGTAAGAAGTGGGCCACACCTAAGTTCTTTCTCCTTAGAATTTTTCTCTCATGGAAGCTTGGGAAATGGTAGAGAGAATGAGAGAGGAGAGGGTGTTGTAAGAGGGATGGGATGGGAAGAATGAGTGTGTGTAAGGAAGGGATGGGCTAGGTTGACATTGGGAATGGGAGAGAGATGGGTGCCATGTTTTGTTGGTAAGAGAGGGATGGGTTGTACTTGACTTGTGATTGATTGATTGATGTGATAAATTGGGTAGATATTCTTTCAGGATTCGCAACACGCGGCATTTTCCTCGAAATAAACATGGCCCCACAACTCCTAGCTTGGGTATCGCATTGGTGCGCAAGTCGTGGCATTGAAACCGTGCCGACGGTGCAGTTGCGATGTACAAATCTTGGTCGAGTCGACTCAGGTTAACAGGGTGTGACTTAGGGTCGCGCGTAAATGCTGTCTACAGACCGTAGGTTGCCGAAATTTGACAGGGAGAATCGCGGGAGTCTAAGGAATGGTACAGACTATGATACGGGCCTTACAGCTGGGAGCCCTAGATTAAATCCCAACCATCCACCTTCGATCCAGTGGCTTAGGGTTCATTAGGGCAACATTAAATAAGCGATGAAATCCAATAGCAACATCTCTCCTTTGGTTTCACGCAGCAGCCTGATTGAAAATCGTCGCTTCCTTTTTCCTTCAAAACCACTAGCTAAACCCTCTCCAAGCATCGATTTATCCATTTCAGAAGCTCCCTACCACCAATCCAGAGCCTCCACTAGAATTAGATCTGAAGAAAACCGCTTCGTTTACAATTTGCCATGATTGCCCAAGGCTTTCTTCCTCGATGAAGCAAGCTGCACTGCATCGATTTTGGATCGAGTTTGGTCTAAGCTGTATGAGTTTGGTCCGATTTCAAAGCTTAGTGAAAGTTCAAGAAGGAGAAACAGAGAGAAGGATAAGGAAGAGAAAGAGAACAAAAGAAAGAGAGAGAGTGGGTTCGGACCCGACTCACTGCCGAGTTAGCCAAGTCTGGCTAAGCTGGGTGTCCATTGCTGGACGTTCCAACATTTAAAGAAAAGAAGGGAGAGATATGGGAAGAGAAGCAAGAAAGAAAAAGAGGGAGAAAAGAGAGAGGGTAAGAGTGATTGCACTGTGTGGCAGCAGCTCGAATTGAGCCAAGTTTGGGTCGAGTTAAGCTGGGCTTGGGACCCATTACTGGACCTCTCGAAGCGTGGGGAAGAGAGAGAGAGTTGGAGAGGAAGTAGAGGGAGAAAGGAGGGAGAAGAATGAGAGAGAGAGAGATCAACTCGGTGGGATCAACTTGCTGCCATTCGAGTTGATATCAAACTCGAGTTAGGTCCGAGCCATGCAACTCATCCTTGAGTTGTCTCAGCTTATGCCACCGAATCTAGCAGCCATTGCTGGACGTTTTCCAGCCGGGAGAAGATGGAGAGAGAGAGAGAGGGAGAGAGAGAGAGAGAGAGAAAGGCAGGGTAGTGGGTCGTGGTTCAGCTGTTGGAAACCGATCGGGTTTGGGAGCCCGATTCATTGCTGAGTCTAGAATTAGGCAAAGTCATGGATTGAGTTGAGCATGGCTGGATTGAGTTCCAACTCATTCTGGGTCCTTCCTGAGAAAAATAAGAGAGGAAGAATGAGAGAGAGAGAGAGAAGAAGAAGAAGAAGAAGAAGCCGACTTGGTCGAATCGGGTTGTTGATCCTACTCGCCCTCCTGAGTTAACTTGATGGACATTGTGTTGTGCCGCATCCAACCTTCGCTGAGGTATAAACTTTCTACCTTCTTGTGTTATAATTTAAATTTGATTATTTAATTAGATGTTATAACTATGAAACTTTCATTTCTAAAATCCTAACCTTAGGTTAGGTTGTAGGTCAAAGCCCGCTAGATAACATAACTAAGTTCCTAACGTTGATTCTAACCATAGATAGTTTATAAAACTTTGATTTGATAGTATGATTCACAATTCATGGTAGGATTCAATTCTAAGGGAGTGTGTGCTTTCTAGCAACGCTATAGGCGACCCGACTCATAAGGTGATGACTTCTTCCCCTTAAGCTTTCCACTTCCTAATTCGTCTAAAGAATAGTTTTTGTTGAATTATAGTTATTACCTTATAACTTATGATTACTTACACTAATTATTGAATCTTAAGGCTAATTAGTCTAAGGAATAGTTTTTGTTGAATTATAGTTATTACCTTATAACTTATGATTACTTACACTAATTATTGAATTTTAAGGGATGACTTACATTTGAATTATAGTTGATGGCTTGTAAACCATAATCACATGTAATAGTTATTAGATCTTACATGTTACTTTCCATATAAATTCCAATTGATAGGTTATGTATTTGATTTATGATCTATTGTGGTAGTTATGAACTCAATGATTAACATATGTCTTGCATGTTGTATCTGTACACTTTCACATGTTAATGAATTGTTTGTAAGTCGCTTATGGAGTTCAATTCACTATATCAACTAGTGAAAAACTCCACTTATGTATGTGAGCCCACACTTAGGATGTAACGGGACGGAATGTGTTAGAAATGGACCCTCGACTTGGAGGTTACCTTTGGTGGTGAAATGTTAATGTGGGTTTATCATCCATTGGTTGTTGTGCCTGCGTGGCTTTGGGGATAACTTCTTTATCTCTAATTTAATATTACCTTACGTGACCTCTTTACCACTTCGATTTAGCGTTTACCTTGTGCGACCTTTTTATCGCTTCAATTTGGTATTTGTCCTACGATTTGATATTTACCCTGTGTGGCTTCAACGGTTCATTCCCATATAACCACACGATGGTAAGTCCCATATATTGAAATTTAATTGGCCACTAGTTGATGAGCTTCCATTAAACATCCTAAGGTGGAAGTCTTATGAGCTGGGGATGGTGGAATGGACACTATGCCTGAGCTGTTGGCCTACATTAGGTGACAAGCCCCTGTAGTGACCTTTGAGCTTTCTTAAACTGGCTGATTATAATCAGAATAATAATGGTTTGGCTAATCATGCATTTATGGCATACGGGCGATGACGGGTGGCTAATTCTGGATGTTATAGCACGAGCCCTTAGGCCTTAGCGTGGTATCGTTTCGTTAGCTCCCAAACCATCAATTATCGACCCACGTATGTGATGTACGATGGCTTAACATTATGCTGTACATGATGTACGCACATGATATGCTACGCTGGTGACCAGTCATATGCATGGGTGACGAGCCCAAGTCCGATTAGGTGAGCATCCCCAAGTTGATGTGCATTCACGCATCCATGCATTTAAACAAGACTGCATTATGTATTGTTTTGAATGCCTTGTTGTTTTTAACTATGCTTAGCTATGACAGTGGTGTGTAATCTTGAGGGAAATTCATATTGATTTGGCCACTCATTCATCAAATATATAACCATACATGTAGTACAAGTGGCTTAAATGATATTCATGTTCAGACCGATGAGGAGCAGTGTATAATTGTCAAAGATGCATGGCTTTATCTGCCTAGAGAAGCTGCGCGATTTTGCAGCTCAAGTTTATATGCATTTTATTATTTCTCATATGTTAAATTATGTAATCCTTATATTTGTTAGCATAGAGACATTGGTTTGTGTAAGTCATTTGGACAACTGCTCGTATATTCTGAATGTAAATGTAAATTTTTCTTTATATTTGATTTGTCCATCTTTTGCTAAATTACTAACTCTGAAAGAAAAAGAAAAGAAAAAAATACCTAAATTTGACTATCTTTAAAGGTTAATACTCAGGTTTTTGGAGAACGGATCATATACTCAGGTTCCGAAAACTCAGGGTGTTACATATACTTTGTTGCTCATATTGCTTCTAGTTTAGAGCATCTGCTACCAAAATCGTCTTGCCAGGATAATAGGATAGCTCAAAATCATAATCCATTAGGAATTTTGCCCATCTTCTCTACCTTATGTTTAAATCCTTGTATGAAAACAAATATCGGATGCTGTCGTGATTGGTAGACAGAACAAATCGCTCGCCATATAAATAGTGTCGCTAAATCTTAAGAGTAAAAACTATGGCCGCTAACTCCAAGTCGTGAGTTGGATAATTAGGCTCGTGATTCTTCAATTTCAGGGACGCGTAATCTACTACTATATCTTCCTATTTCAATATTCAACCAAATTCTAAAATTGACGCATCGGTATAAATAACAAACATTACTCTCTCGCGAGGAACAGTAAGAATAGGCGTCAAAGTTAATAGTCCCTTCATCTTAGTGAATGCCTTTTCATACTTCTTTGTCCACTTGAATGGTACACCTTTTCATGTCAAATTTATTAATGGGCCATAAAATTTTAAGAAATCCTTAATGAACCTTCTATAGTATCCGACAAGCCAGAGGAAACTTTTGATATCTGAGACAGTATGGGCTACTCCCATTAAACCACAGCTTTAACCTTTTTCGGATCCACTGCTACTCCATATTTGTGATTATATGCTTGAGGAACTTCACACTCTCCTTATAAAATTTTCACTTTGAGAACTTATTGTACAATTAGTTTTCTTTCAAGGCTGTGTGCTAGGTTCGACAAATTGGGCATGTATAATAGAGGGGGACAAAGGAAATTGAGTGCTTGGTCCAACCCCACGTTGATATGCTGTAGGAGGTATAGGATTCTATGGACCCTCTTCAATATCGTCTTCTTCGACTACATTCTCATCCTTCTCCCTATCTGTCGACTCATCTTCAACTAGAATAGCAGTGTCTACTACTGGTTTGTGAGGAATGGTAGTGTTAGTGGATGGGACTAGATTGCGAATGCTATGCATCTTCTTTGGGCCATGATTTTCCTATAAAAGAGTTTTAATAATGTCTTAGTAAATGTCATAAAGTATGATTATAATTTTTAGTTCTAAACAAAATATATGGAAAAAGGAATTCTGTCAATCATATCGACAAAATACAAAAAATGGATAGACCATATCATTATTGCTGGTTAATGTTCTAGTTATCATCTTACATACTTAGGAATTCTGGTTTTCACCCAAATTTTTTCTGAAAATTCTTATACGAGTGTGTATTATCTCTGAAAGATTTTAATTCGATCTAATAACCACATAAATTTCTAAAATTCTTGTAATTAAATCTATCCAAAAATTGGAAATTCTGACTAGACTGCACAAACTCCCTGAATCAGTATATTTACTATCAGATTTAAAATTTTAAAATATTTTTCTCCAATTCAGACTTATCTGCCTATGATTCGGCATTTGAATCACCTCAATTGGAATTATATTTTTATAATTACGAATTTTACAAGTTGAGTGACTGCTGCTGTCCATTTATGTCCAATAGGATTTTAGGGGATTTAATGTTTTAACATAGCTTCATGCTTCAACTATTATTAAATAAGAGTACAAGGAAACATCCTAGCGTGGTTTTCTACATCTTTTGTGATACATCAATGAATAGGGAACTCAAAAAGTTTTAATCTCTATGTTCTTCATTTCACACAATCAATAAAATAGTAAACCTAAGTGTCATGTTTCTAATTCCAAGGGTTCTACCAATTATGTAAATGAGTGGGAAACAAAACCTATAGGTCACCCTAGGTTTTAGAAAAATCCTTGTTTTGATAGCATTTTGTCATGCCCCACAATTTGGATATAGAGTGTGTAGCCTCTTACCCCAGTTATGGTCCATGACTTGTACACTGAGTGTATTTAAAATAATGAGTCACTTCATTTAATTAGAGGCATTGAATTATCTGTGTTCTAAGTTTTCATTACATCTACAATTCATATACATCAACCATCAAAATAATTCATAAACATTCAACCCACGTGTCTTTATTCTTCATAAAGTACTAATGATTATATAATAGCCCACCCATTTGAGGCTCTATTAAATCGTTAGCCAACCAAATACTTTAAAATACCCACAATTCTATGTTTCTAAACAATAATAAATTAACTTTAAAGCATAAATAAAGTAAATAGCATGAGTTTTATTCCAACATGCTACTGATCCAGTGCGTTCTACTCATCTTCCTTTATATAGGGCCACTACCCTTGTGGATCATCCACTAGTTTACTTTCCTGTCTTAGTACTTGAGTAGTTCTTTTAGCTTTAATGACATCTGTATGGTTTTTCCATCAATTCATTGTTAACTAGCCAGGCCCAGTGAGTGAACCCATCATGCTTCATGTATGTCATAATTAAAATAGGAAAAGAATGGATGTGATGCAATGCAATGTGAATGCATTAAGTGGGTTGATCAGTCCACTTTCTTGAGTTGGATTCCATCAACCCTCATCTCCCCTCCTGGGGTAGGCTTCCACTATCTTGGTAGGCTTCCACACATTATGGGCATCAAGGGATAGTCCCATAGGTCACTTGGTACCGTAGGAAGCTACAGGTCTTCCAGGGCGTGCCCCTAGGAGTCAGTGTAGGAGCGTTAAGCATGATATGATGATATGAGAATGATTAATATATCATATTCACAATTTGTCACATACTTCATCATATTTCAGTAATAGCATTTCAACCTAAATAAATTTCAGTAAGGCAATCAATACAATGAATACACTCAACATAGCAATCAAACAACTACTTTAATCATAATAGAGAGGAAACATGTTGGGATCACTCACTTATATTCTGGTGTTGTGAATTTTGATATATTACCCTAAGTTCAAATAATTAACAACCACCTAAATACATATTAAAATCAAATTATACTTCTACCTAAGTAAACATATTTAATCATTCCACCTTTGGTTGATCAAGTCCCAAATCTGAAGTCCATTTAGAGAATCTAACGATTGAACTTGAATTTCTTCTTATTTTGTCTTCCACTTAAAATTTTTAGGATGGTTATTTTTCAAAGTGGGCTCTAGTTGATTAATCAAAGTGATTTGACCATCCTAATGTCTTAAGATGATCAAGGGTTATTATTACTTTACATTACACAACTAAATATCAAAATTTCTCATTGATCGATCGAGGTTTGATTAAAGCTTACTTCGATCGATCGAAATGAATTTGAATTTCCATCTTAACTCTCTAGACTCTTTTTGCCTCCTTCGATCGATCGAGATTACCTTGTCAATTGATTGAACCGTATCATTAATAAATTGAATTGACCTGTTGATTAGTCAGACTCGTTTCGTATTTTGAAATTTGGTTGCTGGACATAATTCATTGCCTTTAATCGATCGATCAAACCACCCTGTCGATCAATCGACAGACGCTGTAAAAACTCAATTTAGTCTAATCCGATCTATAACTTTGAGTGTTTATTCTTTATTTTTTCTACTTTTAATGATTTATTGATCATGTGTTTAGATTTGAGTCATCCATCAATTTTCACATTCCTAATTTAGGGTGGATCAATAGTTCGCTTAGCTCTAGACTGCTCAAGATCTAAGGTTAAATCAATGTATAGTTTATACAAGTTTTCCCTTTAATCCTCGTGGCCCACCGGACGATTGGGTCTACCCATCTTTCTGGATCTCAGAATAGATTTATCCTAGATTATACATAAATGGTAGTGATAAGATCCGATCTGTCCGATCACCATTTTAGAATCAAATATGCAAATCCATGTCTACAGTTAGATCTGATTGATGTGGCCCATCCTATGATTAGATCGATCTGGAAGTTAGGACCCTCGTATACTTTGGCCTTAGGGATCATATGATCTGTCTAGGTCTGATCTGAAACCATCAGGTGTACCAAATCGATCCCTACAACAAGGTTCTTTCTCAGATCTTAGCCCTCATGTCATTTAATGTCATGTCCTCCACGGATCAATATAATGGATATGTAGCCGATACACACCGTTCATTACATAAATCTCTTAAAAAAGAATTGAATGCACAAAGAAAATAAATAAAAAGAGACATCTCTCTTAAAATTTATAAAAAGTTATTATTTCCTTTGCAGAAATCGATCTTCTGACTTCACCCATAACCGAGAGTTATGGCAACATGAGTTAATCCTCAACCTCTTTCTCAACTAAGAGTGTCTCTCCTAATAAGTTAAGTGTTTTATTTTGTTCATAATTTTTTAAAAAAATCAAATTTATAACCTATTATCTAAGGTTCTTAAGTGTACTAAAATGTCGGGTCGTTATACTATGGCCGGACTAGCACACGCTGTCGACCTTGGTCTTGTGTTGCTGTCACCAAGTTTTGTGAATGTCACGACTCATATTTAAGGTACTAGGCGTATACTTCGGACCTAAGATCCACATCATGACTTATATACTAAGTGTACTTAAATTATTTGATATGCTTACATAGAATTTGCTTAGCTAGTAAAACTATTGTAGATTTAAGTTCCATTCATACTCAGCCATATCTCATGAATAAGAAATCGACCATCGATTTCAATTATCAGTTATTAATATAGCTAAGGACCCTCCCATTCGGGGTCTTATGCAATAAAATAAATTTTGCCCAACATACTTGAAAGAAATAATTCATGATCCAAAAACAATCAATGGAATTGAAATGATAATCATGACTGGCCTAGGGCAGTAACTTCTTCCTTTGTCAAGTAGGCCCATGTGTCCCTTGAGTCATTTTTTGGCTCTTGCTCATGAGCAATTGGCTCACCCACAATCATATCTATATGGTTTTACATCAATACAGGGTAAGCTAGCCAAGCCTAGTGAGAAATATTGACATGGTTCTTCACATCAAATTAGAATAGAATAACAACAATCATATACAATATAAGTTCAAAAAGAAAATACAAATGTTATACAATGCATGAATACATGAATGCATTAAGTGAGAATCCATTCACTTGTTGGAAACCTGTCAACCCACATTTGACCATTGACAGACTTCTATTATTTAGTGGGCATAGATAAGGCTCGCATCTACTTCTTGAATAGGCTTCCACTAGTATAGTGGCTTCTGGTAACGATTCTACTTTGTTTACCATCTAGGGAGGTCCCCCACAGATTCAGCACATGTTATGCGTGCAAATGAATGATGCACAAGCATATCAAGTAGTTATAAATAATATATCATATGAATCATTATAGTTTTCATTCTAACTGATAGCATAATCACAACCATCAATTTATAGTTATATATTTTAGCAAATCAGATTACTAGTTGTAATTATACAGAAAACAGATCATTGGTTACAAATCACATTATTAATAATACATTAATCAAAATTATACGTTCAATTAAATCCAATAAGAGATCATAATAACAATGTTACAAGATGCATACAATACATCATTAATTGAATTTATTTTAACTTAATGGAGGGAAACACATCAGGATCACTCACCTTAATGTAGTAGAGATGATTCCGTAAACCAATAGTTTGATTTGAATTAGAATTTCCTAAAATTACATAAATAAAAATTATTTTCTAATCTAACTAGTTCACATAGTGGGGCCCACTTTTGATCGATCTAAATTTATTTAAATAATGAAATATCTCATTTAAATGAATTCATAAATTAGGAACCAATATTACAAAATTAGCGTGTTGTTAGAATTAGCCCCTTGGAATGTTTGCAAATTTAGGTTGTTTTTTAGTAATAGTCATGAAAGTTGATTTTTCTGAAAGTATGGGTGGCATCCTGTAATATTCTGAAATTTTATGCTAAAACTCCTTGACTTCGCAAAAAAAAAAAAAAAAAAAAAAAAAAAAAATCTATTTTAGCCCTGAAATTTTGAATTTTTATGTAGTTTGTGATGATTTACATGAAATTTTAGGGATTCATCTACTTTGATAAATTAAGGTTCGAATCACCTCTGGTAGATAGATCGAGGCCAACTATTGATCGTCACTTAATCAATTTTAAGGGAGAACCAATGATCATCTTGATCTGACCATCCATACATTAATTTATTACAGTTCCTAATGATTATATTGATTGGTCAATGTGGCCCACTAGATGGTTAGATCGATCATCAAATCTGGATGTTATCATCATCTGATGTCTGAATTTTGATAGTCAGTCTAGATTGAGTTAGATCTTAACCATCTAATGGTTCCACATAATAAATCAACATACATCTACCATTTTCTTAGATCGATGCAGCCCATCCAATAGTCCGATTGGTCTGGAATTTAGGATTTTAATTAATTTTGTTCTTAAGAATCTGATAAATGGCAAGGATTTAATCACATGTTTCAGATTATGTCATAAAATTCTTTGTGCCAAGTTGTAGCTTGCGCAGAGAATTACTTTTCTGATATTAATTCAATTTCTTTAAATTAAGGAAGAACATTGGTAAATTTATGATCGGTATGGTCTATTGAGGTGTCAAATAGGTCTAATTCTTGAAATAATTACATAATTGAGTCTTAAAAAACTGAATTGTACAGATCATATCGATCGTTGTCCATCATGAAAAAATCCAACCTTCTGCACATCAACCCTAAAGTCGTGTGTATCAGTGTGCCTTTTCACATAGATGAGTTAGACGTATACAATGGATGCTTGATTGATCCAATTCGTCCAATGTGTAGATAAATACTAAATAAAATTATTGTAAAAAGGAAACAAGGAAAAGATCATTATACTAACCTGAATAGGCGAATTCCAAAAACCTCTCTCCCACTTTCTCTCTTATTTTTTTCTACGATTTTCTTTCTTTGGTTCTTTGAGTTTAAGTAGGACTCTCGCTCTCACATGCTCCCTCTTTAAGAGAGAAGGTTTGTTGGGTGACTATGAGATACGAGGGAGAGTTGGGATAATGAAAGATATGAGGAGAGATGGCATGAGATAAGCGAATCTCTCTCGCTTAAATTTAAAATTTTATTAAAAAAATGGGTGTTACAGTGAGCCCCATGATGATGTAAGTGTTATATCTACACCGTCCATCCACTTGGTGAGATCATTTTATGACACTAGCCTAAAAAAATGAGGCGGATTGAAAGCTTAATTGGACCACAACACAGAAAGTGCTAGGGTTTGAACACTTACATTGACAACTTCTTGGGGGCCAAAAAAAGTTTTGAATCAAGCTGATAGTTGTGTTTTACCTTTATCCAGGTCTATGTGACCTTATGAACAAGTTGGTTGGCAAATAAACATCATGATGGACCCTAGGAAGGTTTCATCGATGGGCATCATTGCACCCATTGCTCTTTATGCGATGATTAATTTGAACTTTAGATCTACCTCATTTTTTGGTCTGATGCCTTATAATGATCTCTCGAAATGGATAGGCAGTGTGGATATAACACATACATCATGGTGAGGTCCACAGAACTTGGTGACGACAACACACCATGTGTATAACACGCAATCCGGTTCCATTCACACAGAAGTCGTAAGGTTCTTGTGTTGGCAAGTGAGGTGGGGCTCGCTGTGATGTTTATGAGAAATCCACCCTGTCCATCAATTTTTTGATCTCATTTTAGGACCTACAAAAACAAATGAGGTCGATTCAAAACTCAAGTGGGCCACACGAGAGGAAAAATTGGAAAAATAAATGTATGCCATTGAAACCTTCTTAGGCTCTACCTTGACGTTTATATGCCATCCAAACGGTTTCTAAGGTCATTCCCATGGGGATGAACTGAAAACATAAAAACTTAACCTGATATAAAACATTTATGGCCATACCTATGTTTTAATGACAATCATTCAATCCCCACAGTTTCCTCTCATGTGGCCCACTTGAGTTTTCGATCTGTCTCATTTTTAGTCGAATGTCTTAAATTGAACTCACAAAACTAATGGACAGGGTGAATTTCTAACAAACATCATGGTGGGCCCCACTTCTCTTTACATGCAAAAACTTCCTCGAAAGGTTTTAGCAAAAAATCATTGTCCAAGTCATATTGCACACTGAGTATTTCTTCCCCATATCAATTGCTTAATGCCTGTTTCATCAGTTTCCAGTTTCCTTCTTTATTTCACCTACTGCATCTGTCCTGTGATTTTTTCTAATTTATCATCCAACGAATGATGAGAAAAAACATCTCAACCTTACGCTAGTATACTATCTGCTCAACCATATATATATATATATATATTTATACACAAGAAGATAAATTCTTTGGCATAAGGATGTCATTTTTTTTTTCTCTTTTTCACACTTGAACTTTAAATTGCACATAGCATTAATTCGGGCTGTCCATTTGGGACGGAATTTGATGCCTAACGACCATTTAAAATGCTCTATCGAACGAACCCAATAATGGAATACGATCTCTCGACAGTGGCCATGATGCGTTTTAATACCTTCCACTCATCTGGTTCCAATTAACATGTGTGTGAGTTCTATGTAAAAACTAAACCAATAAATTTAAGGTGTATCTCAAGGGCTTCTTAATGAATGATTTATTTTGGTAATTGGGTGGCCTAGTTGGTGAATACGAGTGTGATCTACTGTTAGATGAGGAGATACGAGTAAAATAATAAGAATGGTTGGGAGCCTAGTCATATAAATAATACATATGGACAAGACGTGTTTTCTTTTCTTTTTCTTTTCATGGCTACCATGTAAGATTGAATTTATGTTTGTTTAGGCATATAGGCCAAACCTTTTTATCCATCATCGTTATGACGAGTCTTGTTTTCGTTTACTGTCAGAACATTTATAGCTACCAGAAAAGCAACATTTGAATTTGCGGCCACCTGAAGTGTGTATATATATCAAAAGAGAATGGGTGAAATTTTGGTCACTGAAATTGATGCTAGCTTATTCTTCAGCCATTTGAAATGCAATTGGATCACATCTTAGAAATTGTTAGAAGTGCTTTCTTGCTTGAAGCAATTTGTCGTTTCGTTGCCGCATATTGCAATTCAGCTCTCTTTTGTGATAAAAAAAATATTCATTGTACCTTTCAAACTCATTTTCCTCCTTTCAAAGCACCTTGATCTTGTAGGGGGATGTTAAAGTATAATAGATTATATTAGGAAATCTAATTAGATTAGAAGCATTTTCATATTGATTTAGATGAGTATTTATGAGGATCTTTTGAAATCCCTAAGGGCTTGTTTGGAAGCGTGGATTTGGAACCCCCTATATTTGAAATCCTCTTGTTGTGTTTGGCACCCTGGATTCAAATTCCCCTGCAATCCAAAAGTAGCTATGTATAGTGTATTTACAAGGGTTTAAATTTAATTACTAAATCAATGTTAATATATCTAATTAGAGTATGTAATGTTTGACATAATGGTTGTAATAAGCCCGTTGAAATATATACTTTGCCCAAAAATGATGAAATTCTAAGTCTTGGATGGGCCACAAGAACAAGATCACATCTGACTGACAAACCAACGATTTTTAACCATTGATTTACATGAACAATGTTTGGATGGCACGTATCATCGTATTAAAGTAATTATAGTGATGCAATTGATAATGTGATTGTTTTAGGATATTGATGTAGAGCGGGTCGCGGACACTTTCATGGCACAGATAGATCAGAAAAGGCCTGGTCGACGATAGAAGTGATCCGGACTGCCAGAACTTAAAATGGATGTATCTCGCAAACCGGAATGAGCTATCGGACGTACCATATTTGATTTAGGCGTAGGACGAGCTACTTTAGCCTCCTAACCTTGTTATGACGGGTTCCCCACGCCGAATTTGTAAGATTCCATCAGATCGACAGTTGAAATCCCTGTTTATTTTCATTTTTACTATTTACAGTAAGTTTTAGTTTGGTTATAACTCTTCATCCGTTGGGCTTTAGCAGTTGCATCCAACATGAAAAGTGCTTAGAATAATTAGGAGAATAGCATGGTTGAGACAAATAGGACACTTAATATTTTTGGCTGAAAACCATAAGGTTTAGTGGAAATAACGACCGTCTATAGTAAGTCGCTATTTTTAGGAGTTAGTTATAGTATGATTCTGAAACTTCTCCCCATGGTTCATAGCCTTATTTAAAGAGTTTTAAACTCGTTTTTCATCATCAATCAAATTATTTCAATTTTTTAGAATTATTTATATTTTCTTTTCCTCGTGGATTCAAGGTACCTCTTTGAGGAGTCCAGAGAAGTTCTGTGGATTCAGAATAGTTATCCCTTTGAGGAAGATAGTGCTTAACCTCTACACATCCTTCCCTGTGTCTGTTTGGTATTAGAGCGAGGCTTTCTCCTCGGATCGATGACTTTTAATGACGGCTCGGGCACCAATTCCATGAACGGTGCTCCATGAAATCATCTTTTAACGACTTTTGAAGCAGCTCAGCGAGAGAATTGGCAAGCCATGCAAGGGCTGTAGGCTTCCATCAATCGCATGACGAAGGCCATAGGACAACTCCGTGTTCCTGGCGGTGATCTGCCACCAGCAAGTGCTGAAACTCGTAATCACCCTAATCGCAGGATGGTGCTAGTGGTAAACTGTAACGCCCCAACTTTTCAGGACCCGAGTATATGACTCGTTTTTCAAAAACCTGAGTGCTAACCTTAAAGGATGGTCAAATTCGAGTATATATCTATATATATATATTTCAATTATTAGAGTAAGCAGATGGGCTTAGAATAGACAAGTAAGTATAAAGAGAAATTTTAAATTTCATTTAGAATATACAAGAAGTTGCCCATAATGACTTACACAAACCAATGTCTCAAAAATTAACAAATATAAAAATTACATAATCCAATATATGAGAAGTAGTAGAATGCAAGTAAATTTGAGCCGCAAGACCCCTCAGCTTCTCAAGGTAGATACAATCATGCAACCCTGACACTTGAACCCGGCTCCTCATTAGCCCGAACCTAAAAATCACTTAGGCCACCTGTGCTACCTTTACGGTTATATTTATTTCATGGATGAGTGACCAACTCAGTGTGAATTCCCCTCAAGATTACATACCGCTGCATTAGGTAAGCATAATTATAAATCAAAGCATACAAAACAATACATGATGCAGGTCTTATTAGATGCATGGATGTGTGAAGCATGCAATCATCGCCCTAGGGATGCTCATTCATGCGAACAGTGGGCTGTCACCCATGCAATCATCGAACCTGGGAAAAATCATCTAGTCGGAACAATACGTACATCACGTACGATAGCAATAGATACTGGTCTGTGCCATGTATGCATGATTAGCCAAACCATTATTAATTCATTTACAACTAGCAGTTTAATAAGCTCAAAGGTCACTATGGGAGAGCTCAGACCCACGTAAGTCGACAGCTCGGGCATAGTGTCCCATGACCACCATTCTCGGCTTATGAGACTACCACCTTAGGATGTTTAATGGAAACCCATCGACTAGTGGCCAATCATATTACAGTATATGGGGCTTACCATCGCATGGTTGCACAGTATAAAATATCAAACCCATATAGAGAAAATACTAGAACAATGCCGCATAGGGCGATATCAAAGTAGGCCACATAGGGCGAGTATCAGAACCATGCGATAAAAAACCATTCTTGAAAACCATTGGACACAACAACCCTGGATGGTAGGCCCATATCAATGATCCATCTAGACGACCACTCAATAACCACTAGATCGAAGGTCCATTGCAATCATCGTCGATCAAGTTACATCCCAAGTATGGGTGTACATTTATAAGTGGGGGTTTCTCACTAATGTACCAGTTTAAATTTCATAAGCAATCCACGAATAATACGCAAGCATGAACAAATATACAGGATAAATATTAAGCATGTAATATAGCAATTCAATTTCCACCAGCTAACCCATGTGATTATAAAATGGAGATATCAAATATAAATTAAAATACAAACTATAACTTAAGTGAATGGAAAAATGGAAA
Source organism: Magnolia sinica (assembly GCF_029962835.1). Classification (NCBI taxonomy): domain Eukaryota; kingdom Viridiplantae; phylum Streptophyta; class Magnoliopsida; order Magnoliales; family Magnoliaceae; genus Magnolia; species Magnolia sinica. The sequence continues at coordinate 48,738,871 of NC_080585.1, read as the reverse complement.
GCTCAAGGGAAAGAATCATTACCTTATTTGTCGATTCGCCTTCTAATGTTATTAGGAAGTGCGTGCGCCATTAGACTTGGATCCTATCATGAGTTATGAAATTGTACTATTAGATCCAAACTTAACTCACTATTTATGTTCGAGGTATTGACCCAGGGTTTAGACTACTTAGGGTTTTGATATAAAATTAGAGCTTTATCATAGGGTTTAATGTTAGGCTTATATTTTAGGATTTGTTCTCTGATTAAAAATTATTACTGTTTTTTTTTTTTGTTTTTTTTTTTATACCACGAATGAAGTAATAGTCATAATAGAAGTATTAAATAATTGTTATTAATAGATATACTGACGTTACCTAATTCTCTTATAGTGACTTATAACCTCTTAAATACTACAAGTTATAATAATAAGATTTTTACTAACTATAATATAATAATAACTAACACCCGATAATCATATTAACAACATTTTACTATTCTCTTTATTTAATGATGATGATCATAACTATCTATAATGATCTTTAAGGGTGAAGACTAAAACACTTATGTTTAACAATTATAATTTGTATGTAACAACTAACATTAGTATAAGAAATTTGCTAATGGTTAACCATGTTTAATATTAACAATCTTAATGATGATAATAAGACTGTCATTGATAATAGAAATTGAGACAAACTCCAATCAGGAAGGAGAAGGTGGGCTCACCTTGTTGACTCGGTTCGAACCGAGTTGACTCGGTAGTGACTTGGGACTCAACTCTCTCTCTTCTTCTTTCTTTCTCTTCCCTTCCTTGTTTTCTCCTTACATTCCTTGCTGGAACTCTAGTTGGAGAAAATCAGCAACTCAGCCCGAGCATTGAGCCCAACTCAGATCAGGTCTCGGTGACCAGCTGAGTTAACTCGGGAGTGACTAGAACACAACCCCATCTTCATCTTAGCTCCTTCCTAACTAGCATGGCCAAGATAGTGGAGATTGCTGGAAGTGAGTCAAGTTGGCCTAAACATTATTTTGATTCAAGCCGCTCCAGATGCTGGGATATAGCTTCTGGATCGAAGCTCGCTTTAAATGGATGAGGGAGACCTCGAATCATCTAGCACTCAATCAAGAGGGCTTGCCTGGCCAACTCAGCATTAACCAGCAGCTCTACAGCAGCCCATTCGATCGGCTGAGTGGCTGCAACAATGGGCTATACCACACCAGCCGCCTTCGGGTCCCGATGGCTACGACTCTTGCAACATCTTGACGAGCAGAGGGAGGGGATTCACGCTGCTAGAACTTTAGTGGAGCAGCATCCAGACGTCCCTAGGTGAACTCAGGAGTTGAATGAGTTAACCCAGCAGCTCAACAACCTTCTTAGCGTGACATCCAGTTTCCTCACCCTCCTTCTCTCTTTCTCTATAATTTCACAAGTCCCGGACTCGAGCAGAGCTTGGCCTGACTCGGCTCAAGCTCACACTCTCTCAACATCTTCTTCATTTTCTGCTTCCATTTTTCCTCTCTCTCTCTCTCAGGGTTTTTGGGTGGGAATCCCGAGATATCAGAGCCCCTTATAAAGCGCTAGGGCGACAGTCGGACCGCATCCAATGGTCTTCGTTTCTTGCCGAAACGGTCCAGATGAGGTGGTTGCACTCACTCCTCTCATATGCATTGGGTCGATCTATCACGTGGGATGGGCTCACACCATCGTGGCCCACCGGACGAGTGTCCCTGATCATAAGATGGGGCCCACCCCATTGTGGTGGGTCTGTCAATTAGACGGAGAAGATCAAGTGGCTGTTAATGGTGGGTTCGCACGTACGGTCCAAGATGGCCATCCGAGCCATCTGGATGGGCTAGATGGGGCCACTGATCCTTGTGGGACCCACCAACCTCATCGTGTTTCACCTAAGTGCAATGTCTCACGAGAAACTCCACCGCGGTTCCTTTTCTCGTATGGAGGGGAGTTTTTCTCAGAGAAACGGATAGGGTTGTGGTCGCCCTAAGTCGGACGTCTGAGATGATAGGATCGGGTTGCAGGGACAACCCAGATATCGCCGGCGAGATTTCCCAAAGTGGCAAACTTGCAGCAACCTTTTTCCCGACGAGAGGTTGTCTCGCCATTTCTGGCGCTAAATGTAGGACGGGGATGATCGCTGAAGGGATGGCTGAGATGGGGAAGGGAGCGAGCACGTGGATCGCTGACATGGCAACCACAACAGGTTCCATTTTTGGAAATAATGTGTTTTCAGGTTCTACTTCGGATTGGATTTGTGTCCATACGTGCGTGCAGATACGTGTAAAAATGCCCAGGGTTTGGTCAGAATCATCCGATGGCCACGATGAACGGTTTGGATCGTCCAAAAGGGACCATATGGTGGGCCACCAATCAAAACGGACGGACGCCTGTCCGTTCGCTGTGTAAACCGAAGAGAGAGAGAAAAGTCTCTCTTTTTAGAGAAACTTTGGTCAAGGGAGCTTTAACTGCTCCAGCTGGTACAATGCATGTCGTGCACGCTGGCTAAGGTGCACACGCACCTCTATGTGGGGTCCATCATGATGTTTGTGGGAAATCCACCCCATCCATTTGATTTCTAGGGTCTTATTATGACCATAGGTCAAGGATGGGTCCCACTCTGTAACTCAGATGGGCCATTCTCCTATGTTTTTAGCTCTTAGACGTGGAGTTTCATTGATCTGATGGCCAGATCGCGCTGTCTTTGAACACCAACGGTCAGAAAGGTCCTAGGGGCTATTCAAGCGGGTTTCTAACAGCTGTTTGTATTGTCTTTCTAAATGGTTTACTAACCAATATTAACATTAATGTTAATGTTTTTATTATTACTATTTTCTCCATCATGCATGCATGTATTTTCTTTTTCATGTCATGGGTCCCACTATGTAAGTTAGCACTATTCATCTCTTGACTTTATATTATTAAATATTTAATTATTATTACATATTCATTGTTATTTATTTATCTTCTTGCTATATTTATATTTAAGATGTGGGATTACCCACATCATAATTCTATACCATTAATTATTTGACCATTATTGCTATTAATATGACCTATACATTGTCACTTACTTATCTCCTTGTTTATTTATTTATTTACTTATTCATTATTTTTATTATGCCCACATGTAAGCTGTGAGACCATTCGTTGTGTGTCTCTTGGCTTCATACCCTAATATTAGGGTTTCTTTACGTCAAAGTGAGCTACACCACCTGAGTCTCTGATTTCCAACTCACAATTTACTAAGCATTCAAGCGATCCAACGATTGGGTTGTCTAGTATTTAATTATCGATAACCCTAGGGTCCTAACGAATGTTTAGGTGTGATTTGGGAGTTGAGTTTGAAATTAGATGATCTGATTCGTGTTTTCAAGTGATGGAACTTCCTATCGGACGTTGTAAACTTGGTGAACGGTGGATTTCGTGATTTAGGATTGTAAATCCATAGTTCAGCTCAATTGTCCGTCAATGTAGTTGGGTTCCTAGGAAAATAGGTCTCTTTATGGTACGATGATCCATCTTAGAAATTGATGGATAGATAGCTTGATGTACGAATGAATGTTGTACAAGACATGATATGAATAGATTAAGGATTTCTAGGTGTCGGTGTGCATGGATGACCACGTGTGTTTCTACACACGTGTAAACAGATTTAGACTTTCCTGGTAACACCCGTGTATTGAAAAGTACGGGGTGTTACATGAACTAAAGGAATATTCCTAAGGAAGGGGATCCAACAACGAGGAGGTCAATGTCATGATCCTCCAGCATCCCAGGCAAGGCGGTGATTGAGTAGATCGAGAGTTTAGGATGAAGGTCAATATTCCTAGATTCAATAAACAACTTCACATTAAGGATTTCCTCGATTGGCTTTCTGAAGTTGAGCGATTCTTTAAATATACAGAGATCCCTGAAACGAAGAAGGTTAAACTTATGGCCTATAAGTTGAAGGCCGAGCTTCAGCTTAGTGGGAGTAACTACAACTTGCACGGACGAGACAGACGAAAACACCAATCCACACATGGCAGTGGATGAAGTAGCTACTATGCGCACGATTTCTCCCTAGTGACTACGATCAGGTACTATTTCAACAATACTAAAATTGTCAGTAGGGTAGTCGGTTGGTGAGGGATTACGTAAAAGAATTCTACGGCTTAGCGGTGCATAACGATTTTGTCGAGACTGAATCGCAAAAAAGTCACCTAATTCAAAGGTGGATTACGTATGGCCATCCAGGATCAGATCCAAATGCAGCTTATTTGGATGATGAATAATGCAATCAAATTAGCAAATCAAGTGGAAGCACAGCTTGAAAGTCTCAACACACGGACCTATCCTATCGCCAAGGTCGACGCGACAAGACCATCCCAGGAAGCTCCATAGCCCAAAGGGAAAGAGCCTGTGGGAGCATGCACTCAACCTCTTCTACCTGCAAACTGAGATCAGGGAAGTGGGCAGGCTAGGCCCCAAAGGGGCATAACAATTGCTGCTAGTCTGAGCAAGATCCCGAACCCCTATGCTCGGCCAAGACATGATAATTGCCACTGCTGTGGCCAACGAGGTCACCTATCAAATACTTGTCCCCAACGACAAGTGACAAACCTTTCCATCAATGATGGTAGTGCTGAAAACAACGAGGAAGACTCAGATGTTGAGGAGTTAGAGTATGCCATAGAGGATGAGGTAGATGAGACAGGTTGGGTTTTGCAGGATCATGTGGCAACTATTGTATGCATCGAGGAAAGAGGTATACCCACAACGACATAACATCTTTCGAACTAGATGTATAGTGAATCGAAAAGTTTGTGATGTGATCATCGACAGTGGGAGCAGTGAGAATATCATCTCAAAAATCATGGTGGAGAAATTGCAATTAAAAATGAAACATCGTCCCTCCCCATATATGATCGGTTGGATCAAGAAAGTCATTGAGACAAAGGTAATTGAACAATGCATCATATCCTTTTCAATTGGAAAATATTATAAAGACAAAGTAGTATGCGATGTAGTTGACATGGAGATATGTCACATATTACTCGGTCAGCCACGATAATCCAACCGTGACGCCACTCATAAAGGACGAGATAATGTGTATATTTTCGTCAAGGACGGTCGAAAAACCATATTAGCCCCTATGGCTCCAGAGGAATCACTTGAAACTTCTAAAGTGGAGGGCTATTTTCTCTTAACATACGGGACTTTGTGTAGGAATCCAAAGAAACAGGACAAACTTATGTATTAATTGTAAAAGGGAAGGAACTCGATCCCACCAACATCCCTGAGAAACTAAAACCCTTGCTGCATAAGTTCAAAGAAATTTGGCCCAATGAACTTCCCAATGGATTGCCTCCCATGCGAATATTCAACACCATATAGACCTTTTCCCTAGGTCTAGCTTATCCAATCGCCATCACTATCAGATGAGTCCAAAAAAGTGTGATATTCTGCAGGGGAAAGTGGAGGAACTAATCCGTAAGGGTCTTATTTGAGAAAGCATGAGCTCATGCATCGTACCGGCTCTATTAACACCTAAGAAAGATGGGAGTTGGCACATGTGTGTTGACAGCCGGGCCATTAACAAAATCACCATAAAATACAGGTTTTCCATAGCGCGACTAGACGATATGTTGGACATGCTTAAGGAAGCAATATTATTCTCTAAATTAGATCTAAGGAGCAGCTACTATCACATTCGAATATGGCTGGGTGATGAGTGAAATACAACTTTTAAGACCAAGGAAGGATTTTATGAATGGATAGTCATTCCCTTCGGTCTTGCAAACGCACCTAACATATTCATGAGGTTGATGAACTAAGTTCTAAAACAATTCATTGGGTAGTTCATTGTGGTATATTTCAATGATATTTTGATATACAGTCATGACGAAGCAAGCCATATGGAACACCTCAAAAAGGTCCTTCAAGTTCTCACTGAAAATAAGTTATATCTCAATTTAAAAATGTGCAGTTCCTTGATCGACAGCCTGTTGTTTTTGGGCTTTGTCGTGACATCCACGAGCATTCGAGTGGATGAGAAAAAGGTGAAAGCCATCATGGAATGGATGGTCCCAACAAACATCTATAAGGTACGAACTTTTCACAGATTGGTGACATTTTATCATTGGTTCGTGAAGAATTTAACACCAATGTATCTCCAATTACAAATTGCATAAAGAATGGACAATTTCAATGGATTGACGAAGCCAATAGGAGCTTTGCTGAAATTAAAAAAAAGTTGTCTACAACCTCGGTTCTTGTACTTCCCAACTTCGACAAACTATTCGAAGTTGAATATAATGCTTCATATGTTGGGATTGAGGGAGTCTTGTCTTAAGAAGGTCGTTCGGTAGCCTTCTACAATGAAAAGCTTAGCGATGCACGCAAGAAGTGATCGACATGTGAGCTTAAATTATACGCAGTGGTCCAGGCACTGTGACATTGATGACATTACCTAATTCAAAGGGAGTTCATTCTTTACACAGACCATCAAGCTTTCAAATTCATTAATAGCCAAGCTAAGGTGAATCGTGTGCATGCTAGGTGGATTTCATTTTTGCAGGAATTCACGTTTGTGCTGAAACATAAGTCTGAGCAGCAGAACAAAGTGGCTAATACACTGAGCCACTATGCAAGTTTGTTAGTCACTATGGGCAATGAGGTTGTTGAGTTCGAGCACCTCAAGGATATATATGCCGACGATGACGACTTCAAGGACGCATGAGTTAGATGCCATGAAGGTCACCCCAGTGACCTACATATGCAAGATGAATTCCTTTTCAAAAGGAATCGACTGAGCATCCCCAAAAGCTTGCTGAGGGAAGAGCTACATGGAGGTGGCCTTAGTGGGCACCTTGGATGGGACAAGACGCGAGATCTTGTTGAAGAACGGTACTACTGGCCACAATTAGTACGTGATGTGGGTAGAGCGGTGCAGTGCTGTTATGTTTGCTAAGTCTCCAAGGGGCATTCTCAGAATATAGGCCTTTACACACCGTTACCTGTTCCAGACGGCCCTTGGGAGGACCTATCAATGGATTTTATGTTGGGTCTCCCACAAAGACCACGTGGCATGGATTCGGTGTTCGTGGTAGTAGATTGTTTCTAGACAATGACACATTTCATCCCATGCAAGAAGACCCTCGACGCGACGCACGTGGAGAATTTATTCTTTAAAGAGGTCGTGTGGCTACACGGGGTCCTTAAAACTATCACTTCTGACCGCAATATGAAGTTCATTAGCCACTTCTGACGGACTTTGTGAAACTAATTCGGTACACAACTTCAGTTCAACAATACCTACCACCCACAGACTGATGGACAAAATAAAGTTGTGAATTGCACGTTGAGGAAATTCTTTCGATGTATTTTAGGAGAAAAGTCGAAGTAGTGGGATTTAGCCTTGTCTCAAGTGGAGTTTACATTCAACAATATGGTGAACCGCTTGACAGGGAAGTCCCTATTCTAGGTTGTTTACGGTCGAGTGCCTCGCCATACACTTGACTTGGTCCCTTTGAACAAGTTCCCAGGTATGAGCTTTGTAGCAAAACATATGACAGACAGGATCATGGGCATTCATGCTAAGGTGCAAGACAAGTTACACACCTCGAACGACAAGTATAAGGAGCAAACCGACAAGCATTAGCTGGGCGGCCAAGTTATGATCCATCTACACAAGGAGAGATTTTCGACCGGGACGTACAACAATTTGAAGAGTAAGAAGATTGGACTGGTGCCGATCCTCTGAAAGATCAATGACAACACTTGCGTTGTTGATCTTCCAAAGGACATGGATATCTCACGGACTTTCAACACTGCAGACCTGACCGAGTATCACGAACTAAAGCAGGACGAGAACTCAAGGGCGAGTTCTTTTGAAGTGGAGGGGACTGATGTAGAGTGGATCAAGGACACTTTCATGGCCGACATGGATTAGAAAAGGCTCAGTCAACGATAGAAGTGATCCGGACCATCAGAACTTAAAACGGACGTATCTCGCAAACCGGAATGAGCTATCGGATGTACCATATATGATTTTGGGGTAGGACGAGCTACTTTATCCACCCAACCTGCTATGCTGGGTTGCCCACGCCAAATTTGCAAGATTCCATTAGATCAACGGTTGAAATCCCTATTTATTTTAGTTTTTACTATTTATAGTAAGTTTTAGTTTAGTTATAACTCTTCATCCGCCGGGCTTTAGGAGTTGCGTAGAACATGAAAAGTTCTTAAAATAATTAGGAGAATAAAATGGTTGAGCCAAATAGGACACTTATTATTTTGGCAAAAAACCATGAGGTCTAGTGGAAATCACGATCGTCTATAAATAGTTAGTTTACTATTTATAGTAAGTCGCGATTTATAGGAGTTTTAGTTATAGTATGATTTTGAAACTTCTCTCTAGGGTTCGTAGCCTTATTTAAAGAGTTGTAAACTCGTTGTTCATCATCAATCAAATTATTTTGATTTTCTTTTCCTCTTGGATTTGAGGTATCTCTATGACGAGTCAAGAGAAGTTCCGTGGATTCGGAACAGTTATCCCTTCGAGGAAGACCATGCTCGACCTCTACACGTCCTTCCCTATGTTAGATATCATCACTAGGTCATATGTCCAATAGATTAATAGCCTAGTGATACACATGTTACACATGCAACTCTTGGAAATATTTTAGGTGAAATCCAAGCTTTCACCTTGGATTTCAAACCCCATCTTTGAGGGAATTTGAAACCCCCAGTATGTGCTAAATATATTAGGGCATTTGAAATCCCCTCTAAATCTGTACTGCCGAATGACCTTTTACAAATTTCATATTTCCTATATATATATTCAGCTGTTATTAGAGAAATAAAATGAGTTACAGTTTTGTGGAAATTGGTCTCTATAATTTGACAAAAACAACCGGCGGTGACAATCCAGCAAGTGCCCACTAATCAGAGGTTAGATTTTGACCCAGTTATCGTCAGTCCTTCAATTTTGACCATTCGATTTCAGTTATTCATACAACATGTGAAATGCCCGTATGCTTAATTATGAAATAAAACTGTCTAATCCCCATGGTCAAAAAGCAAGGGAAATCATATGGCATGTCCTGATGCCGGAAAGATACTCTGGCAGAGTGTGGTCATCCATGTGCAGGCAGACATGGGGCAAAATACACGTGGCACACATGTATATCAATCTCTGGCTGTTAAAAATCGCTAGACCCACCTATGGTGGGGCAAAAACTAAAATAAAGATGTCAGCCATGGATCGAAAGACCTAACATCAGTTGTTGAATTCGAAGCGTCGATCTTTTCATTTTAATCGTCCATTTGAGTTATGATGAATCAAAAATTGAAACAATGATTTGAATAGTGTGGATTGGATAGAGCATGTGGGAACTTTAGAGTGGCTAGATATATTTTAAAAATAAAACACCTAATCAATAGGGGATGTAGCTCAGATGGTAGAGCGCTCGCTTAGCATGCGAGAGGCACGGGGATCGATACCCCGCATCTCCATTTTTCATATTTAATCTCATTTTAAAATTTTAATTATTTAAGTAAAAAAAAAAAAAACTCGTGTGATGAATGATACTCAGTACTTAGGGCTGTCAATGGCTGGATCCTTCTATGCAAGATAAATTTCTTTTGAGCAGGTCTACTGCATCAGGCCTGTCCGAAGCTGTCCAAAAAAAATAAATAAATAATTTTTAATCATTGAAATAGTGGATTGGTTGATATTTTAATGGACGGTTAATATGAAAGATGTCCAAAGTTCTTATTTCAGCAAATAATTATCTACAATCAGCGTTTAGGATTGTTCAATCAATGTGATTTTGGAACTTTGAGTACCTGCATATCAAGTGTATAATATTTTGTTGGAGTATCCAATAACTCCTAGTGTTCTTCTTTCTTTCGTCGCCATCTATAAGTAGGCTACAAGTTGTTTAAAATTCAAAGCCTATTTCATTTTATCAATGAGTTAATTGATGCTGGAGCATGATGATTGATATAAGAAGCTAAATAAGAGGTCAGATCCAATACAAATTAGTTATGCACATATAATGATATAAGAAAGCATACAAAGCCTTATCTATGGTGGGATTGAAATCCAAAACAGTTTGCATGTTACCCACTGAAGAGGGGGCACTTTAGTCATTTAAAATTATGAATGGAAGACGGCAGCAATCCTTTCCTTGCGGGCGTGTAGCCCACAATGATGACGTATTCTATTCTCGTGGGTTATTTGTTTTGTTGATCATTTTAGGGTATGAGCCCAAAAGGAGGCAAATCCAAAGCTCAAATGTACCACACCATATGGAGCAATGGAGATAATAGAGCTGCATGCGGCCCAAATTGAACCGAATGCTTATGACCCTAGGTGCTGAAATAGATCTAGAGACTGAAGTCCGTACAATTCGGCTGTCTAATCTGGCACGAGTAGTAAGAGAGTAAATGATTTACTAAGGGAAGAGTTTGTCCTTTTGATGAGTTATTTTTGCCTTTTAGATTAAAGAACTTCCAATTAGTATATGATAGTAATCACAGTTCAACAATAAAAATACAAGTAGAAAGAATACTATGATTGGAGTTGAAAGTATTTGATTGATATTTACAATAAGCTCTTACAATTAACTTCTATAGACATGAATATCTATTTGGCACTTGACGGAGAAATGAGCTTCATTGCGAGATAGTCATGATTCAGAACGGTAGTTTCTTCGTCACTCAATGAGAAATTAAGCTTCGTTGCTAGATGGTTGTTAGATGCAGGATATTCATTTTTTAAAAACCCGGTTGGAAATCAAACGTAGTAGTGAGACGACGGCCAATCGCGAGCAGATCTTTAATGATTAGTTTGAGGACCTGGTCGTGAGACTAGGCATATAGTGAGAAAGTCGGTTGACTATTTGTTGGAGGACGTGGTGGAAACCAAGCACATAACATGATTTTTGGTGGTTCAATTGTTTGTTTGTCGCTTCGGTCGAAAAACCTTGGCTTCGGGGTGAGACGGTCGATAAAATCACCCAACACGTAGTAATAAAGCCCTGTAACTTTTCATTCAGGACTGTGTGATGTTCCTAATGATCCAATGTGTGTTTATGGACATAGGGTGGAGGGATACGCAACGTGTTCATGTTTTCTGCGACATTGCGCGCTAGCTAGTAGTGGAGGAGTTGCACCAAATTTAAATTGAAAGCATAAGTTGTATTGGGTTGGCGTGAGCCCATGGCTGCTTTATTTTTGTGAGAGGGTTGCTGGTGTATAAGCTTAGGAATTGTTTCCCATGATCATTTTTGTCTTAATATAATCAATCGGCTAATTAGCAAATGTAGCTGATTAAATTCTATCATCAAGATTACTCTTTACGATATCCATGTAACTAGCTGGCCATTTAAGCAAGCATGACCAATCACATCTACCCATGTGTAATGAAAAGAATCAATACCATCTAGCTACGTGATCGTGAGCACCTCTTCCAAGTCATTATGTAAACTATAATCTTTCATATTCTGCCACGTGTTTGAATGATAGTTGCTTGCTCTAATTCTTCTCGTGGCCATCTAGACTTCCCATGGTATTCTTCATGTGGATCGTATAGGCTGCAAGGATCTCCCCCCAATCTTTCATAGCAAAGTGCTGCCACGTGTCATGTTTCTAGCCGTTTGATCCAAAGATGTCAGATTAGGTATAAACACATATAACCTGTTCATAAGGTCACACGAACAAAACACAAATATCAGCCTGATTCAAAACCTCTGCAACCCCAGCAAGTTTTCAATGGTAGGCGTGGATCTCACATGTACAACATGATAGGACCCAAAAAGCTTGTGTGTTACCTAAAATAACTATTTCTTGAACTTGGTATTTAGCTCTCTCTCCTCTCTCTCTCTCTCTCTCTCTCTCTCTCTCTCTCTATATATATATATATATATATATATATATATATATATATATATATATATATATATATATATATATCAATCTCTCTCAATCTCAATGCCGATTTATCCTTTCATCTTTTAGAAGAAAAGGAAGAACAAAAACAAAAATAAAAAGACGAGACAATATAAGTGATTATTTTTTATATATTCATGGAAATTGCATTTGCAAACTGTTGCAACATCCAACTATAGCAGCCATAGCTACGACAATTTTCCATGGCCATTACATCTGCAAACTACTACAATATCGGGTCATGGCACCCATGGGTGCTATCACTTCAAGTTGTTGTTGTAAGAATTCTATAAGGTGGGCCTTATTGATCAACGGTCTGGATTATCCTAAGGGTTGGATAATATGATCGGGTATACCAGTGGGCCCCACTAAGTTGTGATATATCTAGAATACGTGTAAGGGGTGGTGTGCTACTACTGTGTTACATACACAGTGTCTTGATAGAACTAGGATTGCAAATTCGTGTGGAGCCTTTGGGGAGAGGAGTTTTGATGGGTTTCAAACTCCTCTGCCCTTGCATTATAAATCAGGGCTGAGTCCCCAATCCAACACCACCGACAAAAGTTACAGCCCTATCACAACTTCTCTAAAGGGTGTAAGGAGAGGAAGACTCCAGCGATCTTATCTACAACAATGGCGTCTCAATCAGGTACGCCATGTATTCAATATTCTTGATCTCCATGTCTGATGCACAGCTCGGTCCTTGCTATTCCTCGTTAAGAAAACTAACAGTTGTATCCATAGTTGCTGAATTATCTAAGTATAGTAAAATATAAAAAATGTTATAAATTTAATTTATATTATCTTTTCATCAAAAGTTCAATTGATGAACTATGGTTTATGGTGCGTTTGGTTTCTCAATTATCATGATAATTTGCACCAAAATAGGCTCTGCATAGTTGTACCAAATATCGTGATATTTTGCCCCAAATGGGACTCATTAATCATGCAATATATATCATGATTTCATGATCTTTGGTGTCACCAAATGCACCTTTAAACCGATTAATCATGAATCTTTTCTCCGTGTGGCACTTGGCTAGTGGAAGGGGAATACCTAAAATTAGGAAGGTTCATGTGGTATGTATGCCAGAGGATAGAGGGAACAATTGGAGAAAAACGAAAAAGGAAAAAAAAAAGAAGAAGAAGAAGAAGAAGAAAATAACTTAATGAAGGACAGAGGCATGGTACCCACACGATGTTCATGTTCTATCCATCTATTCATCAGGTGCTCCTCATCAAGATGCATATACAATTTAAAAAAAAAAAAAGAAAAAAAAAAGCAGCCTAATCTAAAATTTAAACAAGCCACAGCATGTGAATTAAAAGAATTTATTCATGGTTTTACCTTGTTCCCACATTATGGCCCACATGACTTTTTGATTGATTTTTAGGATATACGATGAGTAGGAGTGGAATTGGTGAGCCCCATAGATATTCATTGCTTTACCTTTCCTTAAATATTCCACTTTATCACATATACTCAGATCATGCCATATTCTTTATATATATATATATATATATATATATTGTTACATTGAAAATCAAACTGACCTAATGTATGAGACACGTAACAAAAAACTATCATAGCAGACTCCCTGAAATACCGATGCGTCTACTACCAGAAAAGCTAAGTTGAGCAAGGAAATTGATGGCCAAGTCGAACCAGTCAACCAAGCTCGATACTAAGATTCATCGACCAACCTCGACCTCAAATACTGTTCTAGACCTCAAATACCAACCTAGACCTTGGATACCAACATCGGTCCCGACCTCATAATAGGAAGATCCAGAGAGAATCTCGTGACGTATAAAAATAGGATCGGTCCGATATGCTCCTAGCTGGAAATCACGCCGACCGAGGCAAAATTGGAGATATTCTCAAGAGGAGATTCCAACTCCAATATGGGCCCCTCCAACATGTCTAGCAAATCCAGAGAGATATGCAGAAACCCTATAAATTCATCACTCCGCTTTGGATGAGAGGTACGTACAAAAATTCTGACTCCAGCCACACCTATTTTAGGTTCACATACCTGACTTAAGCATAGGAGGGTTCCCGGCCATAACTGGCGCCCCCTAGTGTTCATCATTTTTCCATTAAAGTGCATGTATTCATCGACTTATATGAGGAGTAATGGGATCAAACAATCCGAGCGATAACAATTTGGCGCCGTCTGTGGGAACGAAAGCAAAGCCATTAACGGTTCCCCTCAACATCAGCGAGCCTGATCGCCCTTCTACTTCTCCCATCTAGATGGCTAGTGGAAGAAAAAGAGTATTAACCGCTACAATTGAGCTGATATCGGAAGAACAACCTATAGACTCTCAAGCTTCGCGGTCAGGTCCCTACCTTGAACCCCCTTTCTTGGTGATTGCATAGAGAACCCAGAATATAGAAAGTCGACTCATCTCTTTGGAGAACCAAGTCAAAGCTCTGACTGGCAATATCGACCGCATCATGAGAATATTAGAGAGGCAATACCCTCTCCCCGATGACCCAAACATAAAGTTGGGGGCAGTGACCGAGCAATCTCACCCTCCGCTTGTACCTCCCTAATCATGTGTAGGAAAAGATCAACTAGTGTAAAGTAAGTGCATTTCCATGCAAACTTTGGGAACCATCAAGCTTGTTGAGTCAGATTTGCGACATACACTGGAGAAGAAAAGGTGAGCTTGAGGAAAGACCCCAGAAGTCACGGTAGAGAATGAGGTCCTTTGGGAGACAGAACTGAACGAAATCCTAGATTAGCTTGGGGACATCTAACAGGCCTGTCGGGCTAATAAGGCCCTTGCCACCATGGATGCCCCACTTAAAGAAACCGAGCCCCCATTCATGGACGACATCATGAAATCCCAACTACCATCTCGGTTCCAAATACCCCAGATAACTCTTACTCAGGATCAGGGGATCCGACTGAGCATCTGAAGTCCTTCTGAGCATGGATGGAGCTCCACGGTGCTTTCGGATGTAATGTGTAGGGTATTCTCCCTGACACTGTCAGGAGCTGCATGAAAATGGTATAGACACTTGAAGCCCAACTCCATTAGCTTGTTCGCTAGCTTAGTAAGGCCTTTATACTTGAAGCCCAAGTTCATTAGCTTGTTCACCAGCTTAGTAAGGCCTTGATTACTCAGTTCATCGGCGAAAAGGACAAGAGAAAACTCACAACTCACATCCTTACAATAAGATAAAGAGAGGACGAGCTTTTAAGGGACCACATTGTGCGCTTCAACATTGAAGTAGTCCAAGTGGATGACTACTCCGACCAGATAACTCTTACTGCGATGATGGCCAGCCTCAAACAAGGAAAATTCCTTTTCTTCATCGGAAAGAATTCTCTAACCACTCTCGCCAACCTACTTAACCGAGCTCAAAAGTATTCAAATGCTGAAGAACTATTAGCGCATGGAAGGCTACTCATGAAGGGAGTAGCTTAGTAAGAGACAGGAAGTGAAAGGAAGAAGGGGAGTCGCTCGTTGCCAACCCTAAGAGAAAAAGGAAAACCGCTTCCACAGATACACTCCCTTGAACACCACACCAGAGTATGTACTTATGGAAGTGCTGAACAAAAGGATCCTGAGATGACTAAGCAAGATGAAGACCAACTTCGAGAAGAGAGATAAGAGGAAGTATTGCCATTTTCATCGAGATCATGGTCATAACATAGATGAGTGGTTTAACCTAAACAAAGAGATCGAATCCCTTATTCGAAAGGGACATCTACGTGAGTTTGTCGATACAGAAAGGGAAGATCGACTGACCAGGTAATCAGAGCGACGCAACGAGCAAAACAACAATGAAGCAATAGGTGAGATACGCACCATCTTTAACAGACAAGCCGGGGGTCGAGACTCAAATTAAGCACCCTGAGCCCATGTTCGATGCTCGACTAACAGTGAAAGAGAGCATCATGTTTACCTTACTGGAAAATCTATGAAGGAACCAAGGCTGAACTCATGCAGCTTGACTTTCATAGAAGAGGATGCCCGAGGACTCCACCACTCACACAATGACGCCATGCTAGTCACCATGATCGTGGCCAACCAAAAGGTACATCAAATATTAGTCGACACTAACGGCTCGACCGACATTCTGTTCGCCACTGTATTCGACAAAATGGGGGTTAGAAGATCCAAGTTACGAGTGGTCCAGACACCCTTACTTGGCTTTGTAGGGGAGAAGGTGACCTCTGAAGGGAGCATTCTACTACCAGTAACTGCTAGCGAAGGTTCTAACCAGACCACCACCATGGTTGATTTCCTCGTGGTAGACAATCTCTCGGTTTACAATATGATTCCGGGCAGGCTATTCTTAAACACTTTGAGGGTTGTGGTATCCACTTATTTCCTCGTCATAAAATTCCCAACAATGCCACTCAACGACGCTCCGAGCAAAAGCTCAACGATAGTAGGTAGTGCACATTACCTCCTTAGAACCATGGGGGGTAGATCGTTGAAAGAAGATCACTGGTGGAAGACCTTATCTCAATACAACTCTTTAAGTTTGACTCGTCCCCCACTGTCTAGGTCGGATCA
The DNA here is from genome assembly GCF_029962835.1 of Magnolia sinica. Lineage (NCBI taxonomy): Eukaryota > Viridiplantae > Streptophyta > Magnoliopsida > Magnoliales > Magnoliaceae > Magnolia > Magnolia sinica. The sequence goes on along the minus strand of NC_080585.1, from coordinate 48,722,398 downwards.
CTGCTCGAGTCAAGACAAAATAGTCGACCTTCTGAGACAACATGCTGATGTCTTTGCTTGGTCCTACCAGAATATGCCCAGCATAGACCTAGAGGTTATGGTTAATCGACTGAATGTGGACCCCGATTATAAACTAGTGAGGCAGAAAAGATGGTGTTCGATCCTGAAAGTTACACGACAATCGGCGAGGAAGTCGACAAACTCGTTGAGGCCGGGTTCATCAAGGAAATCTACTACCCTGTTTGGCTGTTCAACGTTGTGCTAGTGAAAAATGCTAGAGAAAAATGATGGGTCTGTGTAGATTACACCAACCTGAATAAGGCATGTCCAAAAGATGACTTTCCCCTCCTGAGGATCGACTAGTTGATAGACAACACTGTCAGGCATGCGTTATTCAGTTTCATGGATGCGTACTCGGGATATAACCAAATAGCCATGCACAAATATGACAAACAGAAAATGGCTTTCATCACTGATAAAGGACTGTATTGCTACCAAGTGATGCCCTTTTGACTGAAGAATGCCGTAACAACCTATCAGCACATTGTCAACAAAATGTTTACCAAGCAGATTGACAACATGATGGAAGTCTATGTTGACAACATGCTCATCAAGAGTGTCGAGGCAAAAGACCATGTGGAAAATTTGAAGAAAATGTTCGTGATCTTAAAGAAATATTAGATTAAGTTAAACCTAAACAAGTTTGCCTCTCGGGGAAGTTCCTAGTTTTCATGGTTAACCAGAGAGGGATAGAGGCCAACCCTGACAAGATTCGAGCCCTCTTAGAGATGAGCTTCCTAAGAACGATAGAATAGATCCAATGCCTCACAGGCATGATAATAGCTTTCAAGTTCGTCTTTAGGGCTATAGACATATGCCTACCATTCTTTAAACAATTAAAGGGAAATAAAAAGCCGACCTGGACGAATGAGTGTGAATAGGCATTTTGGCAACTCAAGGAATATCTGGAATCCCCCACTACTCTCCAAGCCAAAGCCTGGAGAGCGACTACTACTATACCAGGCAGTGTCGACCATGATGATCAACTCGGCCCTAATACACGAGGTAAAAAAAAAAAAAACAACTACCAGGTTCCCACTATTACGTGAGCAAATATATGGTCCAAGCCGAGACGCGATACCTAGACATAGAAAAATTAGTGATAGCACTGATCATATCATGTTGATGCCTCTGACCATACTTCCAGGCTCCCACTATTATGGTTCCAACTGATCGACCACTCTGCTAAGTTCTGTAGAAACTTGAGGCATCAGGGTGGTTGGCAAAGTGGGCAATTGAGCTTGGTGAATTCGATGTCATATACCGACCACAAGCAGCGATTAAGGGTTAAGCTGTCACCGACTTTATTGCTGAGTTTACTTACCCCGTTCCCCCTTAGGAGATAAAGGAAGAACAAGAGGTCAGCCTGCAAAAATGGACCCTTTATGTAGAGGGGTCATCAAACTTCCAGAGAAGTAGAATAGGATTGATCCTCACTGCACTTGACCAGACCAATGTAGTGTATGCCCTAAGGTTTGGATTCTCGGCCTCCAACAATGAAGCAAAATATGAAGCACTCTTTGCCGGGCTCAGACTAGCCAATGCAATGGGAGCCCGAGCATTGAAAATCCATAGTGACTCCCAGCTCATAGTCAATCAGGTCACTACAGAATACCAAGCTAGAGGAGAGAGACTGATCGCCTATCTGCAAAAAGAACGAGATTTGCTCAAAGAATTCGATAAGTACGAGGTCATCCTGGTCCCCAGGTCGGAAATTTTCAAGGCAGACACCCTAGCCAAGTTGGCAACAACAGTCGACAATGACCTTGCTAGGACTGTACCAATTGAATTTTTATCTAAGCCTAGTATTAGTTGGCCCGACCAAAAAGGAAACCTTCCCGATAAACCAATCACCTAGCTGGATGGACCCAATCATGCACTACCTGTGATAGGGCGAGCTGCCCGAGGACAAGTTGGAAGCCCGCAAAATCATAAACAGGTCAGCTCGGTATATGATTTTGGGAGACGTCTTATATAAAAGGGGCTTTTCATTATCATACCTAAGATGCTTACAACCTGAGTGGAGATACCTCGTTTCAACACTTGAGGTCTTGGTATCGATCCCTGGCGGGGGTGGCTAACATGGAGTGTGTGTACTGACTTGGTTGTGTACTAACAAGCTAACCCAAAAAAAGAAAAAAAAACCTGACGAAGCCGAATGTCCTAAGGAAATTTCATGAAGGTGTCTACGGAAATCATTCAAACGGAAGATCCCTAGACCACAAGGTGATTCGATAATGATATTATTCGTCGACCAGTCATGAAGACACAAAGAAATACACAAGGAAGTGCGACAAGTACCAGTGCTTCACTGAAGTACCGTGAAAACACTCGAGTAGATGACCCCAATGAGTGGTCCCTGACCCTTTGCATAGTGGGGGGTCGACATCATAAGTCCTCTATCGATGGGCAAGGGACAAACTAAATTTTTCATCGTCACTGTTGACTACTTCACCAAACGGGTCGAGCCCGAGCCCTTAGCTAAGATGTATGAGCAGAAGACTACTGACTTCATCTAAAGAATATCATTTGTAGGTTTGACATCCCCCACACCATTATTATTAACAATGACAGACAATTTGACAATGCTCGTTTTTGAGGATTGTGTGAAAAGCTCGGCATTCGCAATGCCTTTGCTTCACCTCGGCACCCATAGGTTAATGGACAAGTGGAAGCTATCAACAAAATCATAAAGACCCACTTAAAAACTAAGCTTGAAAAGTTCAAAGGAGCTTCGGTTGACGAGCTACCACATATTCTATGGGCATACCGAACCATGGCTTGAACAATGATTAGGGAGACCTTGTTCTCCCAAACCTTTGGCACAAAAGTAGTGATCCTAGTTGAGATCGGGATGCCCTCAGGATGGACCGAGTTGTTCGACTTGGGAGAAAATGATGTGCAGTTAACTTTAGGTCTAGATTTAATTGAAGAACTAAGGGCAAATACACAGTTAAGGTGTTGGTGCACAAACAAATGTATGAAGTTTCCATTATGCGTTGATGAAAACTACAAATGATAAAGAAGGGAAATTGAGAGATGAGAATATATTAGAGACAAAGAAGAAAGAAGAAAAAAGAATAGAATAGAAAGGAAACTATGGAAGAAAGGAACATAAGAATCTGAAGAGAAATGAAGAAAAGAGGGGAATTCATAGTGTTTGCGCGAACTTGCGCAAACCCTGTCGATGCTTGAGATTGCACAAAGGGGATAATGGGTTGCACACTCCTGCACAACATTAGTGCAGTCAAGATGATTCGGACGGTTGAGATCTGATAAGAAGTGGGCCCATAGCACAAAGATCGAGGGTTCGCACATGTGGAAGCCTATAAATACCCCACTCCTCCTCTCATTTGTGGCAGCAGAAATTTTTGAAGAAGAGATTAGAGCTCCTGAGGGGAAGAAGAAGAAGAAGAAGAAGTGGATTTTATCCACTGTGCCGGACCATGCAACAACATGTGGTTGCGCAGGGATCGAAACAAGGGAGCAGAAATGCTGCCCGAATTCTTGAATTCCTTCAAATATGCAAGTTTTCTTCAAGCATACAAGCATTTCGTGTTTCCTACGACTCTGGCTCATATTTTAGATGAAATGAAGAAAAAGATGAAAGATGCTTTGACCTGCACAACACAACACTTCTCTCATTGAGATGAATGCAAAACATACCGAAATGCTGCCGAAATTGCTATTGAACTGCTTCTTCATTCATTCATTGAACTGCTTCTCTATACTTTGTTTTAGAATCAAGGGATAAGAGGATGTAAATGAATTCAGAATTAATAAAATCTATGATGATGAATGTTCTTCTATTGTCTTTGTTATTTGAATGATAATTCCCCAAACGAAATAGTTTTCGTTTCTTGTCGAAACATAAGGGTCGCCACCTATCAGCACAGGGCTGCTCGGCACTACAACGCAAGGGTCAAAGTGCACAAATTCTGAATAAGGGACTTGGTCCTTTGAGAAATCTTTTAGAACATTAAGGAACCCGGCTCAAGAGACTTGGGATCAAACTGGGAAGGGCCATACAAGGTAGCCAGTATGGTCCGCATAGGGACATATTGACTAGAAGTGAAAATTTACTACCAATAAGGGCAAACCCAAGAAAAACATACAACGCGTCGACCGCTCACCTCAGGAACAAGCTATTAACCATAGACTGCTAGATGTAAGAAATCTCCTTTATAAAGGAATAAGATTTTCTTTTCTACTAACTTTGCGACTAAAGTCCATGTGCTCGACTATCTTATCTACTAAGTAATCACATATGACCATTGAGACACAAAAACATGGAGCTGGACAAAAGAATTCTCTTCATTTATAAGTGAAAATTTTACATAACTACAAAGAAAGATATACATCTATAAAAATAAGGGGTCTATCCCTAGGTGAGCTCCTCGTTCCCGGGAGTAGCAACTTCAGAGGCTCCAGGGGCATCATCATTGAGGCACCCTAAGTCAAGGTTAGGGTACTTTCACTGGATGTCTTCTCGACATTGCTGGAACCATCATTAAATATCTCTTCCAGCTCAACTGTATGCTCCTCAGACGTCTTGGAAACCTTTACGACATCTGCTTCCCTCCTAGGAATTGAGGCCTTAACCTTTGCCAGCTTAGCCTCCGTGTCGACTACACGACCTCCCGCCTCGGCATGGCGAGACTCCACCTTAGCCACATGGCCGTCAGATCGGCCTTCTCCTACTGCTCTGTGGCTAGCAAAGCAGCGTTGGTGGCATCACCCTCCCTGGAGACCCTCAAGGTCTCGTGGAGGGCCTCGACCTCATCATGGGCCACCGCCCCGACCTCCACATCTACCACCAACTCTACAACTTTGGCCTAAAGCTCAACCCTAGCGGATTCGAGCCTCCGAGCTGCTTCTTCCATGCAGCCCCTCAGGTCGGTTAGACATTGGCGAGTGGCAAGAACCCCGGTGGTGCTTTGCGAATGATAGACAAACGAAAATCAGCAAGTGCAAACAATAAAGGATAATAATATATAAAATGGGACCAATGATATTACATTGATCAACATCGACGCCATCGTGCCTAGTAGGAGTTCAGGGTGCATGGAGAGTATCACGTTGATCTCCTCCTCGGGCACGTGACAACGGTTCCAATGGGCCAGTTCGGCCATATGTCGCCGGAGAAGAGAAGCGTGTGGATTATTGTCCCCGACGTCTCGGTAGCCACAGGCCCTCCCAGGGGCTTAAGGCTCAGAAACTCCCCCACCTACAATCTCCGCAGTCTCGCCCACTAGAGTGCCCTCCGCCCTCTCTTCTTCAACATGGACAAGAGACAACTCCAAGTCTATGACCTTCCTCAGTGGCATGCTCGAGGGAGGAGAGCTCTATGCGACCACATCTGGGGCAGCTTCCTAAAGCACCACATGATTTGCCTCCATGACAACCTCTGTTACATCATCTGCCCTTACCTATTCGACCGGCGGGAGAATCTGGGGGTAAGCCCCGTGTAACGCCCTGAAAATCAGGGGTCGAGCAGGAGCCCAACTCCCTAGTTCCAACACATCACTTATGTAACATAGATAATAATGATTAAATATTGTCCATATTAGTGCATTAAACATGAGTGTGATTATACCAAATTAACATATCATACTCCAGAAACAGTTAAATTTACGCAAGCGGAAGACTGTGATAAGTACACATAAGTATATAAGTGATTGTAGGTCCCCAGAGTATGAACGTCACCAGGTCAAATAGTTACATATATAATTCCAAAATACATAAAATGATGAAGTGTAATGTTTAACTCTCCATATCCATGTAGCCCGATACGCAACTCTAGGTCTACATAAACCCGCCAGAGAGTTACATGTAGGAGAACTCCTCCTCATCATCATAAAAGTCAGGCTTCGTTTCGTCAACGTCGCCATCATCTGCAACCACAACAGAGTCTAGTTGGTGTTTTAAAACACCGTCCCAGAGTGGGAGTGAGTGATCAACTTAGTGGAGCTATAAGGCAAAGGTTAACATGTTATCAATTCAGTCAAGCAGTAATGATAAAATAACACAACAAGCATTCTTAAGTACTCTGGTTAATGCAAGGATGATATGTGTTAATGATGCATGCCCTCACCTACACTCCCTCTGTGACATCATCTCACGATCGCGGCATGCACCCCTTCCTCTGTGCTCAACTCCAGTGCCAAAGGCATATGCAATGAGGTGCATGTACATGATTAGCCAAGTTCTTATTTAGTCTTATTCATATAGCAGGTTGGGAAGCTAAGACAACTCCCTTTATATCATTTACCCAAATGATGATCCCTCTAGGGTCATCAATCCTAGTTAATCTCATACTATAGCAGTTCTAGGTCACTACGGAGAGGCTCGTCACTACGGAAAGGTTCGTCACCTTAGCGTAGTCCTAGTGTATACTCGAGGTCACTCCACCGATGCCCTACCAACTGGCGGTCTATTTTCGAAGGCTCGTCACCAACTCGACTAGGGACCACAGCCAGGCTGCGCTGGGGTAAGCTGACAGCTCGAATACAGTGTCCCATACTACCGTATTTGGCTCACGAGTTTGGGTTGCTTACTGGTCACTACGGAGAGGCTCGTCACCCCAGCGTAGGCCGATAACTCGACCATGGTATCCCATACCACCATGCTCGGTTCACGAGTCTTAGCGGATTGTGGTACCAAGGTTAAACGGGCTTTGCACTGGTAAGTTGGTACCTTAGATTCAAGCAGTAACGTCTATACATGGTGAACATATATCTTGTCAATCGGGTATGAGCGTATGTTGAATTAATCGACATGGAGCGTATACACACTCCTCGTGGCCTAACCACTGTTGATAACTACCGTACGACTTAGATTCATCGAACGTATCTGTCGTGGCTAAAATAGTTCGGCTACCAATCATAAACCATTGCCGATTGCCTGGACTACATCGTTGCCCCAATCATACTCCAAAGCAATAACATTCATATGTGATAATCAAAGACAACATGTAACAACCAATTCAAATATAAATCTCATTTGATCATTTTAACAAGCACATAGTGTACATGTTAACATACATAGGCATTTCATCCATAAATCACATAGTAGTAAGATAGGTTACATAAAGGAAACTGTAACTATGGATAAGGGAATTGAGATTCCCATCTTAACGCCCTCATTAAATCCATTTCAATAAGCATTTTCTCATTCAGGCATTTTATCAAACACTTAGACTACATATATTACATACATGTAATAGATTAGTTAAAACACATATTATAGCAAATCCTTCCACATAGGAGTTGCCACATGAACAACAATCATGTATTCCCAAACATCAATCATAACAAGTACAAATCATAATTCTATAATCATTCAGACATTTCAATAAACACATAGAATGCATTTAAATCAACCTATTTTACGTATATGAGCTCGAAAATGAGTTCGAGCCAAGTTCGAGCAGGCCCCAGCTCGACTCGACTCGGATCGAATCCAGTTCGGATTGAACTAGTTCGGTGACTCGGTTACTTTGCCATTGATGTTGCTGACCAATTGTTTGATAAAATGACTCAACGAAATATGGCTGGTGGCAAGGAAGGTTTAGCTGATGGCAAGGTGGCAAGGAAGGTTTGGCTCGCTGTATAACACCCCGTCTAAAAAGGGAACAGTGTCCTGAGGCGCATGTGCGAACTGATGCAAGATCGGATAATTCAGTTATACGTGTGGGCCTAATATGGACTAATTAATGTCAAACTTAACCACTAATGAGATTAAATTAAATTGTGCTCAGGCCAAGCACCGGACGTTGAGCCAGGCGGCCGAGCCATACTTGGCGGCTATCCATACAAGCTGTGTATTGTCCGAGGAAGGACCAAAAATCCTGAAACTTTGTCAGGCCTTAGGTCTCACTGGGCTTGTGGTCCCATGCGGACTCCAGGCTCAGAGGATGCCCAAAAATGGTTGATCGATGCTGCCCTGCTGACACTTGCAAACCGTAAGTCGCCTGACCTGAAGAAATAAGTTTCTGAAATTAAATCAAAGAGCCCTGCTACTTGAGTCTACAAATTCGGGCGTTCTAGCCATCAAATCTCTTATAAATTCACACCAAACGTTGAAAATAATTCCTATCCCTTACTCAAAAAATTTGACTGCTGATCGTGGAATGGTAACCGTTGATTACGAATCGTGTCACTACGGTAAAACCTCGCATCCGTTTGTGATCAAACTTCGCCCAATTCTTCATCAAGCCATGGGGCACCTATCCCATGTGTCAGATGGGCCAGGGGTCCATCAGAGTAGCTCTAATAACCTGAATGGGCCCCACTTAGCTATTTGGGGAATTACCTCAAAACGTCAGGGTTAGCTGAAATAATTTTGGGCATATAAAAGAGCTACCCTCTCTCTCAAACCCCATTTCTCAGCTGAGAGAGAGAGAGAGAGGCCATTGTACTTGCATGTGGTCCTGGTGCTCTAATTTGGAAAATCTCAACGTCCTCTCCTCCTCCGGCAACTCTTCGTCGTTCTCCGCCATTGGAGAAAAGAAATTCTAACCCATCTAAGGTAAACTAGGATCATACACCCTATTTTCTTAATTTTTCACAACGTATATGTAATTGTTGACCATTCTATGCAATGCAGGGACCCAACACTTCGAGCTTGCGGACCCGACATCGTTAGAACCATCTCAGCAACCTCCGACTAAGAATGAGTGAGGACCATTACCTTTAGGTGGCCGGTTATCACGCCTAACATAGATTTAATAAATGTGAAGGGTGGATTGTTAGTGCATGTAGCTGAGTTTGGTGGATTGTTAGTACATGTAGCCGAATTTTCAATTGGATTGCAAATCTAGGTTAATGGACTAGGAATTAACAAAATTTCAGGAAAGGGTTTAGCCCCAATGTCCCAATTTGTGACCCGTGCCTTTGCATGTTCATGTAGGTTGCATTTGCCTAAAATTTCCAATTTGCTGCTTGTTGATTGTTAAGTCCCCTGTTTGGTGATAACTATGCTTAACGTGATGTTTGGATTGCTGAAAAATGATGAATATTAATTGATTTCTTGCTCATGTGAATAACCATGCTTATGTGGAAATATGGAGTTTTGAGACTTGACAAATGTCATGATGCTTACCTAACAATTCTATGCATGGGTGAATTGTATGTTCATGTTGATGTGTATTGTGCATAATTACCCCTTTGGATTGGTCGATTGCCCGAAAATTCCTTGGGCAGTCTTTGTTAGACCTGTTCATAAGTGAATCTGGCCCGAATAATTGAACCGTAAATTGTTAGCCGTAGTTGGACTACACGAGATAGTGTTCTCAGGCCGATTAGTTATGGTTCACCCCTTCGGGGCACATTGACTACTAGTCGACTATCCTTGTATGTTAACCATGTTTAATCATGCCTTTATGAACCCAAAGTACCCCAAGACCTTTGCGCCCACTGTTAACTATAAACTTACGGCCCACAAAGTCTCATGAGTCGGGGATGGTGGTATGAGACACTATACTTGTGCTGTCAGCCTACGCTGGGGTGACGAGCCTCCCCATACTGTCCATTAAGCATTTTGACTCATGAACTGGGAACGGTGGTATGGGACACTGTACTCGTGTTGTCGGTGGGTGTTGTGGTGACAACCTCCCTATAGTGATCGCGCGTAGGACATTTAAGTCCCGGCTGATTTTGTCCTTGTTTATACTTCCTTTTGGGATTGACAACCCCAATATAGGGCTAAGGATCGCGAGAGTCACATGACCACGACCCCTTGTTGAGGGTCAAATATTGTATATTAGACCTAGTTATTACCTGATTTTACGAATATGATACCGTTTAACGCCCTATTTTAATCGTGTTTGTGCTGCAAGGTGAAAATAGGAGCCTGGACTAAAAAAGGCTACTTAAAGCACGAATTTAACACTCAAAATTCACTAAGGCAAGGGATAGACCCCAGGGGACTAAGGCTGATGGATTTACACGCTAGAGATTCGAGAAAATTGAGAAACTGAAGCTCAAGTGGCCTAAAAAGGGTCCAGAATGCGAGATCATAGGGTTCTCACCATTCGTTTGGCTCAAAAATTTATACCTATCCTGAGGACCATACATTAACCGTACACATCGAATTTCAGTTATTGGATCCTTGTGGAAGTGGGTCAATAGACAGATCATCTCATAAAACTCTGATTTGGGGCCCACCTGATATCTGGATACACTTCAATTTTAGTTTGAACCCCTTAAATGAGGTGGCAAAATGTATGGACGGAGCGGATTTCTCACGAACATTATGATGGACTCCACATGTACATTGCATGTACACAGGGTACACGTGCACGAGAGGTGCACTGGACAGAGAGTCCGGTCAAACATATGGCTGACCGACTAATTTCTAAAATATTTCAAAATCAACAGCGTTCGCACGGACGACGACCGGTTTTGAGTAGTGGGGCCCACCCATCATCTATTCGGATGATCTGGACCACCCATTCACTCCATAGGGGGAAATAGCTTCTCTTGGCTTTCCTTTTTGGCTCATGCATGTGTATGCACGTGGATCGTCAGAAAACGTAGGATGGACGGCGAAAGAAAAACATCAGTGGACTGCACCAAATCTAGACCAAAACCACCTCTTCCCGACTGGTTTTTCACCAGGAATTTAATGGATGGGGTGGATTTCATAAAAAAACATCACAGTGGGGCCCACCGATCATCATAACGTCACTTTTTTCGCAGGCCGTGCGTCCGAGAAATCTGGACGTTTCAGGCTGTTCGACAAGCTTAGTCAGGGTCGGATCAGTGATCCAGACCGTCCAGAAGATGCCCAGGGGATCCACGGCCACTACCAAGGAGGCAGATTCGGTTACTGTTGATTGCAGGATTCCCCAAACATAGCTGTCTTTGCGTTGCTGCGTAACTGGCTGCGTAAAAGCCACGCACACCGACTTTTCTCCATAGCACCGACCTCTCCAGCCTATAAAAGAGAGAGAGAAGGACATGGGAGAGAATCTTGGGCAACCGTGGAGGCTTGGACGTGGAGGAAGAGAGAGAGAGCGTGGACGGCTTCACCATCTGAAAGAGTTTTCTTCCTTTCTTCCTGTTTTTTTGGTTAACCATGTTTATGATTTGATAAACCCCTTAGCTAGGGCTAAGAGGTGAAGCTTGTAGCGTGATTAAGATGGTAGCTTTGCTTTGATTCATGGTTATTAAACCCTTATGGATTCTAGCTTGATTAGTAAGGAATATTTTTAGTTTTTAATGATTTATTGTGACTCAAATTACCGTAGATCTACAATAGCTTTGAGTATGTTCTTTTCATTATCAGATTGTGAACTTAGGAGGCCATGTTGTTCACCATTGTCTCCTGGGCATGGTACGGTGACGGAATCCTTCCTAACTTTTACAATTCTCTCATGATTGGCTGTGAGATTTGCTGTTGTTTGCCATAGTCTCCTGGGCATGGTTAGGTGATGGAATCACTTCCAAATCTACACCAATCGTATCTGTTGATGATTAGATCCATGAGACATTCAGAGATCTGACAAATCTCTTCTTACCAACCGGATAAGATAGGACTCCAATTCCAGTTGTGTCCCTGAATCATTGCTAGGTATCTTCCCAATTGCTACAAGTGGATCCTCGACACCCTAGTTTCCTACCTCTGAATTCTCTAAGTTTTAGATAAATATTTCATCATTATTCCCTCAATTACATTCGATTTAGATTTCATCTTAGTCTAGTTCTAGTTCTATTTAGTTTCAGCTTACGTACAGGTTCCAGTCCCTTGGGATTCGACCTCGGTCTCACCGACTTTATTACTACATCACAACCCTATACTTGGGGAGTGAACACCCCTGAGCCGTGCAATCGGATTAGGGCAATAACCTCATTGAGGGTATTTCAGTTTCTCCAACTTGCTGGACAAATGAACTTAACTAATCAACTAGGCTAACATATTTCATGACATTGCCTTATATTTGTTGGCGATTATGTAGTCAAGGTCGCTTTTGAGGGAGTGTTGTTTCATTGCAAATGTTAGATGTCGTCGCTTGAGTGAGCACTGGTTGGCGAGGAGCATGCATCATAACATAACCATGCATTTGTATTAACAATAGTGTTTAGGATTCTATGCTACTTGCTGTTCATTAAACGTATAGTATACATGATAATTTGTATGCTTATTGTTAATGGTATCACTAAGTTGATCACTCACTCACTCTCACTCTGGGACGGTGTTCTAAAACACCAACCAGAACCCGATATAAACGCAGGTACCCTGGAGTAGCACACATTGGACGATGTCGGTGCCGACGACGACGACGAGGAGTGAGCGTATTACCAGGAGTTTGGTGGGCCTTATTAGCCAGGTGGATGTCGGCGGGACTGGGCTAGAGCCCAGATAATTTTGGGGAGTGATAAGTGTATGGGATTGGATCCTTGGATGACTGTTATTTGAATTTATTAAGTTGTTATATGGATATGAATTTATGATGAAACTTTATTTAGTTAGTAGCACTTGGAACTTAATTATCTAATTAACGATTAAACATGCTTAGATTAATTCATTATTGCTTATTAATACCTGTTAACTGTATGCATTAATGACTCATCATTGCACACGTGGCGCTTGGGAATGCGGGAACCGAGTTGCTACTCGGTCCTTAAATTTCGGGGCGCTACAGAGTTGGTATCAAAGCATGATTTGGATTAAACTGGGCCTAGGGTAACAGGTTCAACACGACGCACTCTGACTTAGGAGGGAGCGACGGGAATCTAGAAACAAATGTTAGGATCTTAAGGTTTCGCCTAAATAGCGAAATCGACCTTGTAACCTAGTTAGGGCATTAGATAGAAGAAATTGGGATAGATAAAGTGATCTAAATCACTTCTAATTAGATAATAGCTGGCCTGAACTGACCAGAACGAGCAACACAAGTTCGAGCAGCCTGAGTAGCTCGAGGGACTTCCTTAGCTCGGTTTATGAGTCTAATAGGCTTCCGTTGAGCGCGGGATCAGTTTAACCTTAACTAGAATGAACCTAGGACTTGCATGTAACGAACTCAAATCATCTGAGTTAGTGCGCTTAGTTGAAGGACCCATTTAGGCAAAAAATATCCCCTGGAACGTAGTATGTGGGCCGCACTCAAAGCAGAGGCCAAATAGATGTGATCAGAGGGACCAAAGGTGGTCCCACAGTGCATACATAGTAACCCGAGGTGGGTGGTCACCGCTGAATGGCGGCTGCGTAGCCAAAACCTCCAGAGGACCGTGGCAGTGCCGCTAGATTGGCGGTGCGCTGTAGCAAGCTCCATAGGAGCGCGGTGGCACTGCCATGACGGCAGCTCGCTGCCATTGGCCCAATCATGTGGGTCCCTCCCACATGCAGGGGTCCCCTTGCATGACCCCACATCCTCTTTAAACCCATTTCCCCCCTTTTCCAACCATTTTCACTCCTCCAAAACCCTCTAAAACCCTCCTTCACTCTCAAATCTCCTTCTTCATACTTGTAGAGCCTCTTTCTTCCTTGCATGCTTCCCTTTTAAGCTCTCTTTACTTTCAACCTTCCTAAATCCTCCCTATACAGCCCAAACTTCTCTCATTGGGGCACAAAATCCCCTTTCTAAGATCCTATAACCTTCATCTCTTTGAAATCTCTCCATTCCATACACCTTTCCACCTTCATGGCCTTCTTTGAGGTGGTAACCTCCATTTTCTCCATCTCTATGCTCCTATCCCTCATGGGAAAGAAGCGAGCGGCCCTGGACGAAGCCAGGCCAAGCTGCTCAAGCAGTTCCAAGAAGAAGATGAGTGCTGGTGCGACTTCGAGCACCGAATGAAGGTCAAAGTAGGACCTTGATCCCCAAATCGTAATAGAGAGGTCTCTACCAGCGGGCATTGAGCTCGGTAAGTTCCATCAACGCAAGGTTGTTTTTGAAGCTCATGTGAATGAGAGGCTATTTGGAGAATATTTGGTGATCGACCACCTTCTGGCGAATGGTTGAGGTCCTATATTTGAAGGAAATTCTCACGCTAGTGGGGCTTTGTGCGAACCTTTTACGCACACATGAAGGACCCAACCTTTGAACCTCTACAATTTATCATTCCCCTAGGCAGATAGGAAGCCAGGGTTGATGTAGATGTTATTTCCTGCATTATGGGAGTGGAGCGCAGTGTTGTTCATGCCAGTGAGACTAATCTCACTAAGAGACGGGAGAGAGATCACCGCACATTTCCTATGCATCCGACTTGTTGAATGGAGGCGAGAGAACAGCCTCAAAATGACACACATGACCCCTAACTATCGCCTGCTCCACCATATATACACGTATAACGTGTATCCCAGGTCGAGCAACCACACGGAGTGCACTAGATTCATGGTGGACTTCCTATACCAGGTAAGATAAGGAGATAAGGTGTGCCTGCCCACTCTTGTCTTGACCCAGATTGTGAAGGCGACGCAATTTATTCGGGAGGATCAGTCCCTCCCATTTGGTCAACTGATTTACAAAATTGCTTGTAGTTTTGGGTTCAGACTGCACATGGATGATCTCGCCCCTATTCGCTTCATTAACAGAAACACCCTCAACAATATGAAGATGGGCCCCAGGTAGCGTGTTGCCTAACTGGAGGAGATGGGGGAAGAGATAAAGGAGGAAAGTGAGGATTAAGAACAAGAAGAAGAAGTGGAGGCTCAAGACTTCGACTGGGAGCCTCCTGCCACCCATAGCAAACGTGAGACCCTAACCAAGGTGGTGGAGAACCAGGAATATTTGAAGAAGAAATTCAAGAAGATGTCTCACACTTTTAAATCCCTCCTGTGCTGCATGCAGGATAAGGGAGCACCTCCACCTTCGCCGGAGTCGGAGGATTAGGAGTGTAGTATATGTTTCTTTCTTTCTTTTTGCAATAGCCTTGGATAGGCTTAATATAGTTGTTTTGGATGGTAAAGGTTAAAGTTCTTCTGTTTGGTTAGTAATCATGCATTCCCTGTCATTGTATATGTAATGCCATAACACATGTAACAGTGACAAATTTTATTTGATGAACTGCATGAAACTGCTTTTGTTAAGTAATGTGTGGAATGTTTGGAGAATTGATGATGTATATATGATACCGCTCTGACTCTATGAATATCGTACCCTACGTCTGTGAGTTTTTGGTATCTAAATATTAAGACATTGGCTTTCAGGACAATGAGGCCCGAAGGTGACAACTGTCTTGTCCGCCTAGCCTTGGCCAAAAGAGACGACTGTGAGCGGCTCACCCCAAATGAACTGCCTCCTAGTCAGGGCGGAGCCAGTCAAATTGACACAGACAATGAGATGTCGAACCAACTCCCAGAGGCACCACAAATCCAAGGTGAGACCTCTACGCATCGAGCTGCCCCAGTTGGGGGCACTACGGAGCAAATGTTGCATGTGATGCAACAACAACAATAGTCGCTGCATACCTTGGTGGGAGCAATGGCCCATCATATGAATGCACCATCACCAGGTCAAGTCGGAACGTCAGCCGCACTATAACCTTTTTGAGCACTTTCAAAGGTTAAGACCACCTCCTTTTGTAGGTACTCACAGACCCGAGGAGGCCGAGAGTTGGCTAAATCGGGTTACAAAAGCGATTCGGCCTCTTCATTGCTCGAAAGCCGAGCAGGTGGAGTTAATATCCTACCTGTTCGATAACGAAGCTGACGTTTAGTGGGACAACGTGTTGAGAACGGTCCCTGAAAACTTTGTATGGATGTGGGAAGACTTTGAGACGCGGTTCTTCCAAAAGTAGTTCCCATGCACCTACCATATAGAAAAGGAGAATGAATTCTTGCGCCTCTAGCAGGGAGGTATGTCGGTGGCCGAATATGAAAATCGGTTTACCGAATTATCTCGATACGCCCCGAGGATCGTGACCGATGAAGAAACCCGCATGAGGTGTTTTGCTGAGGGTTTGAGAGCCGGGATTTGGACGAAAATGTGCTGTGTGAATTTTTGGACTTATGCAGAATTGGTGAAAATGTCCCTGCGGTCAGAGCAGGATGGTGAAAGAATTTCTCGGGCATGTATACAAGCCAAGTCCCGAGGAAGAACTAGAGGATAATCCTTGTCCTTATCAGGAAGGAGAGGGGCACCCAATCCGCCTCCCCAACACATGCCTCTTCCACCTAGGTATGCTCGTCCCGACCGTGTGTGCGAGTATTGTCGGAAGGTGGGCCATTCAGAAGCCTACTGCTTTTCAAGATTGAGAGATCATGGTTATATACCCCCACAGTGCATGAGTCATCCGCCATAGCTAGCACCACCTGCACCCTCTCAACGTGCCGCAGGCCCGTCTCATCAACCACATAGGCCGCCGACTCCTCACATGAGGCCGCTGTCTTGACCTACATAACAGCCCAATCGACCTCAGTAAGCACGAGTTCACGCTTTGATAGCTGAGGGCGTTGATGCAGCCGCGACTACTCCTGCAGCATTTGAGGTTACGACCCATGTTCAAGGTATAAATTATTTTCTTCTTGTGGATACTAGGTCCACAACCTCACTTATATCATCCATATCATCCACAGCTGTTAAGAATCTAGGACTACCAACTACTCCCATGTCAGGAGTAAGAATTATAGTGGCAGCCGGAACATTCACTGAAGCTACATCCGTCTACTGAGGTTATCCCGTAGGCTTTGGGAGAAAGAGGATACACGTGGACCTCATAGTCACGAAGGTCTGCCACTATGACATAATCCTGGGTATGAATTAGCTCTTCACAATGAGAGCCGAGATTGACTGCGAGGACCGAACGATGATGATATATGAAGATGGTAGCTCTCCCTTTACGTTCATTGTATGGGTTACCCGCAACGAGTCCTTTGTTATGCTTCGGTAGAAGAAAGTCGTGAAGATATTCCATTAACTCGTACCCCTGTAGTGAGTGACTTTGTCGACATGTTCAAGAACATTTTGGGACTTCCTCCCCGGCGGGAGATCGACCTCACCATTAATTTGGTGCCGGAAGCTGCGTCCATTTCTCTTCCAACCTATCGAATGCCTCCGTATGAAATAGAGGAGTTCCGACTTCAAATTAAGGATTGTTGGAAGCAGATTTTATCTGACCCAGTGTGTCTCCATAGGGAGCCCCAGTTGTGTTTGTAAGGAAGAAATATGGGTCCCTGCAGTTGTGTATTGACGACCGAACGTTGAATCAGGTCACCATAAAGAACAAATACCCCTTGCCTCGAATTGATGACCTGCTTGACCAATCGAGAGGTGCCCAGTACTTCTCAAAGATCGACGTGCAATCCGAATACCAGCAACTGCGGATTAGGCCGGAAGATGTGCCGAAGACGGCGTTCAGGACCTACTTTGGTCATTATGAGTACTTGGTTATGCATTTTGGACTCACAAATGCGCTAGCTGTGTTCATGGACCTAATGAATAGAGTCTTCAGACATTTTCTATACCGGTTCATCATCGTGTTCATAGATGACATCCTAATTTATTTCAAGAGTTGCAAGGAACACGAAGAACATCTGCGATCGGTCCTAGAAACGCTCAAACGGAACAAGCTGAACGCTTAGTTCCGAAAATATAACTTCTAGAAAGAAGAAGTGAGATTTTTAGGCCACGTGGTGTTTAAAAAAGGCATCTCCATGGATTTAGCCAAAGTGGCGGCAATACAAGACTGGAAGCAGATAAGCTCAGTTACAGAAGTGAGAAGCTTCTTGGGATTGGTGGGATACTACTGGCGATTCATCAAAGATTTTTCAAAGATCGCCCGACCATTGTCCCGGCTTACCCGAAAGGACCTCAAGTTTGCATGGAATGAAAAAGCGGAAGCAGCCTTCAAGGAATTGAAGGAAAGGTTAACCTCAGCCCCAGTCCTCGTTCTGCCTGAGCAAGGGGTTAAGTACACCATTTTTACCGATGCATCTCGCATGGGTTTAGGCTCCGTCCTTATGCAAAGGGATAGAGTTATTACTTATACTTCTCGACAATTGAGGAAGCATGAGGAAAATTACCCCACTCATGATCTTGAACTGGCCGCGGTTATATTTGCCCTAAAGATATGGAGACACTATCTATATGGGGAAGAATTTGAACTCTTTTGTGACCACAAGAGCCTCAAGTACATCTTCACCCAGAGAGATTTAAATATGAGGCAACGACGTTGGATGGAGACCTTGAAAGACTTTAAGTTCTAGGTATCTTATCATCTTGGAAAAGCCAATTTGGTGGGAGATGCTTTGAGCCGAAAGAAAATTGTCGAGTTTGCGGCTCCACTAATGGTGGAAGAATGGAATATGATAGAATTCGTGTGGGACTTCGAGCTAAGACTAAGAATAGAAGAGCCGTATGAAGTCATTGCACATATTCACGCCTAATCTATGATCGACTGTCAGATCATTGAGGCCCAAAGGGGCGATGAATTATTGTTGAAGATGAGAGAACTTGTGGCCGTTCGAAGCGATTTCGAATGGAGAATTGGCACTGATGGAGGCTTATGCTTTCAAGGCTGTCTTTGTGTCTCAGATCATCCTAAGCTGAAGGCAAAATTGCTGGCTGAGGCCTATAACTCCAAGTTAGCCATGCACCCTGGAAGTACCAAGATGTAGCAGGACCTTAAGTGCAATTACTGGTGGGACAACATGAAGAGAGAGATAGCTGGCTTTGTATCTCGCTGATTTACATGTCCGCAAATCAAGGCAGAGCATCGTCGATAGCTAGGTCTCCTACAGCCCATGCCGCTCATTGAATGGAAATGGGACTACATTTCCATGGGTTTCATTTTAGGTTTGCCCAGAACAAAGGAGCATGATTTAATTTGGGTGATTGTTGACCGGTTGACTAAATCGGCTCACTTCTTCCCTATCCGAACTTCATACTCTGAGGACGACTTAGCAAGATTATATATCAAAGAGATAGTTCGACTTCATGGTGTTCCTTTGGAAATTGTGTCAGACCAAGACACATGATTTACTTCAATGCTCTGTACTCGAATGCAAGTGCCATGGGAGTCAAGTTGAAGTTCAACATTGCTTTTCACCCTCAGACTGATGGATAGATAGAACAAGTGAATCGAATACAAGAAGATATGTTGAGAGCGTGTGCATTGGATTTCTCAGACAGTTGAGATGAGTGTCTCACTTATGCTGAGTTCACCTACAACAACAATTTTCAAGCTAGCATTGGCATGACACCCTACGAAGCCTTATACGGGCGCCCATGTCGAGCTCCACAATGCTTGGTTGAAGTTGGCGAGAAAAATTTGTTGGGATCTGAAATAGTACAGATGAGTACTGAAAAGATCAAAATTATCAAACGACGATTATTGACGGCCCAGAGTAGGTACAAAAGTTATGTGGATACAAGGCGAAGAATTTGGAGTTTGAAACAGGAGACCATGTATTTCTGAAAATTTCGCCAATGAAGGGAATTCTACATTTTGCTAAGAAGAGGAAACTTACCCTACGATATATCGGCCCTTTCCAGATCTTAGATCAGATAGGACCGGTTGCGTATCGTCTGGCTTTGCCTACTCCCCTCGCGGGCGTGCATAATGTATTTCACATCTTCATACTCAAGAAGTATGTTCCAGATCCTTCACATATTATTCGGTGGGAGCACGTGGAACTCAAGGACAATGCCACATATGTTCTTTAGCCCACTAAGATTTTGGACAAGAAGGAAAAAGTTTTGCGAAACAAGGTGATTTCACTAGTGAAGGTATTATGGACGCACCATGGAGAAGAAGAAGCTACTTGAAAAATAGAAGCTGAAGTTCACAAACACTGCCCCCCAAACTTCTCAAGCAATACGAGCAGGTACAAATTTCGAGGATGAATTTTTTTTGTAAGGGGGGTAATTTGTAACACCCCGTCTAAAAAGGGAATAGTGTCTTGAGGTGTACATGCGAACCGACGCAGGATCGGATAATTCAATCGCACGTGTGGGCCTACTATGGACTAATTAATGTTAAACTTAACCACTAATGAGATTAAATCAAATTATGCTTGGGCCGAGAATGGGCCGTTGAGCCAGGCGGTCGAGCCATACTTGGCGGCTGTCCGTACGGGCCGTGGATCACTCGAGGAAGGACCAAAAATCTCGAAACTTGGCCTTAGTTCTCGCTAGGCTTGTGGTCCCACGCGGATGCTAGGCTTAGAGGATGCCCAGAAATGGTTGATCGATGCTGCCCTGCCGGCACTTGCAAACCGCAAGTCACCTGGCCTAAAGAAATAAATTCCTAAAATTAAATCAAATAGCCCTGCTGCTTGAGTCTGCAAATCTAGGTATTCCAGCCATCAGATCTCTTCTAAATTCACACTAAAGGTTGGAAATAATTCCTAGCCCTTACCCACAAAATTTGACTACTGATCGTGGAACGGTGACTGTTGAATGCAAATCATGCCACTGCGATAAAACTCACATCCGTTTGCGATCAAACTTCGCCCAAACCTTCATCGGGCCATGAGGCACCTATCCCATGTGTCAGATGGGCCAGGGGTCCATCAGAGTAGCTCTAATAACCTGATATGGACCCCACTTAGCAATTTCAAGAATTACCCAAAACCTTAGGGTTAACTTAAATAATTCTGGGCATATAAAAGAGCTGCCCTCTCTCTCAAACCCCATTTCTCAGCTGAGAGAGAGAGAGAGAAGAGGAGAGAGAAAGGGGCCATGTGCTTGCATGTGGTCTCGGTGCTCTAATTTGGGAAATCTCAACGTCCTCTCCTCCTCCGGTAACTCCTCGCCATTCTTTGCCATTAGAGAAAAGGAATTCCAACCCATCTAAGGTAAACTAGGATCATACACCCTATTTCCTTAATTTTTCACAACATGCATGTAATTGTTGACAGTTTTATGCAATGCAGGGACCTGACACTTTGAGCTTGCAGACTTAGCGTCGCTAGAACCATCTCAGCAACCTCTGACTAAGAATAGGAGAGGACCATTACCTTTAGGTGGCTGGTTATCGCGCCTAGCATAGATTTAATAAATGTGAATGGTAGATTGTCAGTGCATGTAGCTGAATTTGGTGGATCGTTAGTGCATGTAGCCAAATTTTCAATTGGACTGCAAATCTTGGTTAACTAGGAATTAATAAAATGTCGAGAAAGAGTTTAGCCCCAATGTCCAAATTTGTGACCCATGCCTTTGCATGTTCATGTAGGTTGCATTTGCCTAAATTTCCCAATTTGCTGCTTGTTGATTGTTAAGTCTCCTGTTTGGTGATAACTATGCTTAACATGATGTTTGGATTACTGAAAAATGATGAATATTAATTGATTTCTTGCTTATATGAATAATCATGCTTGTGTGGAAATATGGAGTGTTGAGACTTGACAAATGTCATGATGCTTACCTAACAATTCTATGCATCGGTGAATTGTACGTTCATGTTGATGTGTATTGTGCATAATCACCCATTTAGATTGGCCAATTACCCGAAAATTCCTTGGGCAATCTTTGTTAGACCTGTCCATGAGTGAATCTGGCCCGAATAGTTGAACCGTAGGTTGTTGGCCGTATTGGATGGCCGTAGTTAGACTACACGAGACAGTGTTCTCAGGCTGATTAGTTATGGTTCAGCCCGTCGGGGCACATTGACTACTAGTCGACCATCCTTGTATGTTAACCTTGTTTGATCATACCTTTATGAACCTGAAGTACTCCAAGACTTTTGTGCCCACTGTTAACTATAAACTTTCGGCCCACAAAGCCTCATGAGCTGGGGATGGTGGTAGGGACACTATGCCTGTGTTGTTGGCCTACGTTGGGGTGATGAGCCTCCTCGTAATGTCCATTGAGCACTTTAACTCATGAGCTAGGATCGGAGGTATGAGACACTGTACCCATGCTGTCGACCTATCTTGGGGTGAAGACCTCCCTGCAGTGACTGTGGTAGGACATTTAAGTCCCATCTGATTTCGTTCGTGTTTATACTTCTTTTTGGAATTGACAACCCCAATATAGGGCTAAGGGTTGCGAGAGTCACATGACCACGTCCCCTGAGCCACGCTATCGGAATAGGGCAATAACCTTACTAAGGGTATTCCGGTTTCCCCAACTTGTTGGATGAATGAACTTAACTAATCAACCATGCTAACATATTTCACAACATTGCATTATATTTGTTGGTGATTATGCAGTCCATGTCGCTCTTGAGGGAGTGTTATTTCATTGTGAACATTACATGTCGTCGCTTGAGAGAGCACTGATTGGTGAGGAGCATGCATCATAACATAACCATGCATTTGCATTAACAATAGTGTTTAGGATTCTATGCTACTTGCTGTCCATTAAACGTATCCTATGCATAATAATTCGTATGCTTATTGCTAATGGTACCACTGAGTTGATCACTCACTCCCACCTGGGACGGTGTTCTAAAACACCAACCACAACCCGATATAGATGCAGGTACCCTAGGCAGCACACATTGGATGATGTCAGTGCCGACAATGACGAGGAGTGAGCATATTACGAGGAGTTTAGCGGGCCTTATTAGCCATGTGGATGTTGGCGAGACTAGGCCACAACCCACATCATTTTGGAGAGTGATGAGTGTATGGGATTGGATCCCTGTATGATTGTTATTTGAATTTATTAAGTTGTTATGTGGATATGAATTTACGATGGAATTTTATTTGGTTAGTAGCACTTAGAACTTAATTATCTGATTAGCGATTAAACATGCTTAGCTTAATTCATCATTGCTTGTTAATACCTGTTAACTATATACATTAATGACTTATCATTACACACGTGGCACTCGGGAATTCGGGAACCGAGTTGCTACTCAATCCTTGAATTTCGGGGCGCTACAGGCTGGTGGCAAGGTGGCAAGGAAGGTTTGGCTCGTGGCAAGGAAGGCATATACATGAAACAAATACTCTCTCTCTCTCTCTTTGGTTTTTATGTTATTTAGAAGGTATCTGAGAAAATACCTATAAAACCTTTGCCTCTGTTTGTAAAATAGCAGGATTTTGAAGTTGCAGTTAAGGTGTTTGTGGAAATACCTCAATGGCGAACTTGACTCGATCTTAGCTCGAACTCGGCCTGAGCTGCTGACTGAACTGAGCCGAGCTGGCCAGTCAGGCTCGAGGACCGAGCCGAGTGAGTTCGAGTTGAGGTCAACCACTGTTCTAGCCGAGTCGAGCTAAGGCCAGCTTGACTTGGTTCGACTCGATGTACACCCCTAAGTGGAGGAGTTGCACCAAATTTAAATTGAAGGCGTAAGTTGTATTGGGTTGGTGTGGGTCCATAGCTCTTGCTCCTAGCTTTATTTATGTGAGAGGGTTGTTGGTGTATAAGCTTAGGAATTGTTTCCCATGATCATTTTCGTCTTAATCAATTGGCTAATTAGCAAATTTAGTCGATTAGATTCTATCATCAGGATTACTCTTTATGATATTCATGTAACTAGCTGGCCATTTAAGCAAGCATGACCAATTACATTCTATCATCAGGTAGAGGTCGCCTCTCAATATCCTAGAGTCGATATGCTCCTGGTCAGGTTGTGCCTATCACCCAGTAGGGCCCTTCCCAATTCGGCCCCAGGGTTCTTGAGCTAGACTCCTTGGTGTTTTAGTAGGTCCTTTGGAGGACCGAATCTCCAACTCAAAACCACCTTGTCCTTACCCTGGAATTGTAGAACCGAGAGACCTGTTGTTGCTGAGCTGCACCTTGAGTTGGGCTTACTTCCTTTTTTTTCTTTGATTATATCAAGGTTCAATGTCATCTGCTCGGTGTTTTGATGTTCGTTGTAAGAGCGGGTCCGAGCATTTGGGAGCCCAATCTTAACTAGGACAACGACCTCCACTCCGAAGGTTAGGGAGAAATGTGTTTCTTCTGTGGCCGTTCAGGCTATGGTCCGGTATGCCTAGAGAACATGGGGAAGCTCCTCTACCCTTTAGCTTTCTCGATCATGGTTTGGAGGTAGTTCTTAATGATTTTGTTGACCGCCTCAACCTGACCGTTAGCTTGGGGGTGCCGGTGTGACGAGTAGAAGTTTTGAATTCTGAGGTTCTCACAGATACGTTGAAATCGGTCATTGCTGAATTGTCTCCCGTTATCTGATAAGATCATGTGCGGGATTCCGTACCGATATATGATATTTTTCTAGACGAAGTCAGTAATTTTCTGCTCGATGATCTTAGCCAAGGGCTTGGTCTCGGCCCACTTAGTGAAGTAGTTGACTGCAATGACTGCGAGCTTGGTTTGTCCTTTACCAGTTGGTAGATGGCCGATGATGTCAATCCCCCACTGTACAAAGGGCCATGGTCCGGTCATGAGAGTCAGCTGCTCGGGTGGCTGATGGTGTATCATTGCGAATCTCTGACATTTGTCGCACCTCTAGTTATACTACTTGGCATCTTTCTGGATGCTTAGCCAAAAGTATCATTGTCGTATAACCTTATGGGTAAGACCGCGACTGTCGGAGTGATTGCTGCAGATTCCTTCACGTGTTTCCTTTAGGATATAATCGTTCTCATCAGGTCGAAGACACCCGAGGTAAGGTAAAGAGAATCCTTTCTTGTATATAGTGTCTCCGATGACGATATATCTGGTCGACCTGGATTGGAGTCTATGTGCTTTGAGTTGATCTTTAGTCAACTTCCCTCCCCGGAGATAGTCGATTATCGGGTCCATCCACCTCGACGTTGAATTCATCGTCTGGACTGTTTTGAGTTGGAATCGTTAATGCTCGACTCTGCTAGGTACTCAATTGGGATTGACCTTGGGATGTTGTCTTCAGCCATTGTGGCTAGTTTTGCTAACGTATCCGATTTGGAGTTTTTTGACCTGGGGATCTGGCTGATATCGCACTTGGAAAATTTGTCGATGAGTTCCCAGGCCTTTTATAAGTAAGCGATCATTCTTTCCTCCTTGGCTGGTATTCGCTGGTGAACTAGTTAACGATGAGCTATGAGTCATTGTGGATATTTAGTTTTTGAGCTCTTATTGCTGCTGCCAACCTAAGTCTATCGAGCAATGCTTCATACTCTGCCGTGTTGTTCGATGTTTGAAATCTAAATCTCAAGGCATACGGTGTGCAGGTCTGATCGGGAGCCTTGAGGACTACCCTGGCCTCGCTACCTTTAGAATTGGATGAGTTGTCGATGTATAGAATCCAGGTCAGTGGATCGAGCCCGACCACTTGTCTATCCTCGGTTGGCTGGTTGGCTTCGTTGCTCGGATAAACTTCCAGGTTCTGCTTGATGGCGAGCTCAACAATGAAATCCGCCACTACTTGGCCTTTGATGGCGGTCCGTGGATGGTAACTGATGTCGAACTCACTGACGAGTCGAAATCGAGACCTTTCGACCCCCATTTTATCGAAGGCATCGACAAAGAGGATACCGGCCGAGCTGCTAATGTCTACCAGAATTTGAAACATTTTGCGGTTAGCTATAGTCATGCATATTACTAATGCATCATCATGAGAGTGATGGACACATCGGGCATCCTCTTCGGTGAAGGTCAGCTCGCAGGAGGCTACTTTCTTCTCTTTTGATGGCCTGCTGGTGATGTGGATTTAATGTTCTGAGCTGCTATGGCTGATACTCTAAGCATTGGCTCTACGTACTCGGTTTGAATCTCCTCCTCCAGCAAGTCCATCGAAGAAGGTGCAGATTTCTTCGGTAGCCTCATTATTATTAATGGGATGCTCATTCTTCCGATCTGACCGATCTTGCCTCTTATTGACATATTTTTGCAAATGCTCGTCGTGGATGAGGGCCTCGATTTCTTCTTTAAGGTCGAAGCAATCGTTAATGGAGTGGCCATGGTCGCGATGGAAGTAACAGTACTTCCGTTGTCTCGCTTGTTGGCATCAGTTTTCATTCGGTTCGACCATTTGAGGATCCATTTATTCCAAACTTTCATGACAACCTGCTCGGGTGTTGTGTTGAGGGGGGTGTAAGAGCTAAATCTTCTCTCAGGTCGTCTGCTCAGACACTGCCCTCTAGTTGAGTCATCGTCCTTTCTTTGCTTGCTGTTGGGAGCCAATGTTTGTTCTTCCTTGGGTCGCTTCTCCTTGGTCGAGCTACCTCTGTTCTGAGTGGCTTTTCGCAAGCTGAAAAGCTCCTCATGTTTGGGCTCGACTAAAGAGATCAGCTAGCGTCGTAAGAGGGTTCTTTCCAAGTAAGAAGAGAAATCTCCCCTCCCTCAAGACGACCATCATGGAGGCCAGGGCGATTTGGTCCGAATATCCCTCCACTCACATTGCTTTTAGGTTGAAGCGATTGATATAATATTTTAGCAAATCATCCTCTTAGATGACAGTGATGGGTGAGTCATTGGTTTCAATCTTTCTTTTCCTCCTATGAAGTTGGTGATGAAGGCTTTGCTGAGCTGTGCGAATGAACTGATGGATTGTGGTTTGAAACCACTTTTGAGCTACTCCTGTCAGGGTCAAGGAGAATGCTCATCACATTATCAATGTCAATGCACCATGAAGCTCTATCCATGCCCAGAAGGATTTCAGATGCTCAGCTGGGTCGGTGGCCCCAGAATAAGGCATGATCTGTGGCATTCGAAATCGGAGAGGGAGCTGAGCATGTATGATGTCGGGAGTGAACGACTGCTCGGTTTCTTCCGGCATCGCTTTAATCGAGGTTAGAGTATGTGTGTGGTAGGCCCCTCGTATGTTGTCAATCTAGCCTCACAGTTCATTGAGTTTGGCTTCTCAGGGATCTTCGCTCTCGACCACTACCTCGACCAAGGTTTCTGTAGCTTTTCCATGTCTCTTCTTCTCTAACTCATGACGTAAGTCGGAGGTAGCCAGCACGACAGTGCCTGAAATGTGGGAGGGTGCTGGTCTCGTTAGTTCACCAACCTGTCTACTCCGGGAGTCGGCGGGTGCTCCAGATGGTGTGGGAACTTTTGTGGCTGCCCGAGCTACCACTTCCTTAGCCCCCAGGATGGGGGAAGGGTTCTGTTGCTCTAGCATTCGCTTTATTAGGTCGATGTTGCTAATCAATGCTTCAACTTGTTATTCTAGATAGAAAAGCCAACCTCCCTATTTCTGGGATCGCTGCATCGGTCCTGCGAGCACAGAGTCAGCCTAAAGTTGGGAAGACGAATCCCGATTATTTGCAGACTGCTCTGGTGGTGCAAGGTTAGGTGCATCAATGAAGGTTTGGGCTTTCTTTCTCCCTTTTACCATCGTTGCAGCATTGCAAAGGAGAATGACTTTCATTGTCGTTCCCACAGATGATGCTAAACTGTTGATATAAAAATCTGGACGTCCTTCCTAGACCACCTGAGACTTGAAAAAAGGGACAATAATGGAGACCCTGGCTGCCCTAGGGGACCCTCCGATGCCAAAGTCAAGTAGGCAAGCTAGGTCTAGTCGAACGTAGGATTTTTTAGTGTAGAATTATGCATAACTTTCACCATTAGGGGCGCTCTTATTTATAGGTGAGGAGAGGTGGTGGCATAGAGGGATATTCCTTGTTTGGTAGGAGCGGAGTGTAGTGGGATTCGGATCCCCGGTGTATCATGCTGATCTTTCGAGATCTTCGGCGGATATCTCGGACAGATTCGTGTCGCAATCGTCTCCTTAGATTTTCGGCTTGGATCTCAGATGGGTAATTTTGGTAAGACCCGGACAGCTGGTTCCAGGTCGGACCTAATAAAAGCGCTCAGTAGGAGGCCGAGGTGAAGTTATCCTTAGGAGGGGCCGACCTAAGTTCTTCTGCTGAGCTGTTGTCGAGCTCCCTTTGGCGTCGGGCAAATTTAATGGTTAGCCAACCTGCCTTCGGAGATTATTAGGAGACTAAGGATGATTTCCTAAGGGAGGGGATTGAGGTTAAGGTTGAGCCTTTTGTCGTGTTGGTTGTTATCTAGCCTCATCGAGTGCGCGGATGTCCGACCTAACCTCATTTTATTAGTTATGTCCATTTTTCCCTACAGAATAATCCAATTTAGAATTGGAGCAGCTCGATGTGAAGAAGACATTCCTTCATGGGAACTTGGAGGAAGTCATTTTATATGAAACAGCCTGAAGGTTTCGAGGAGCTTGATAAGAAAAACCATGTGTGTAGGTTGAAGAAGTCATTGTATGGGCTTAAGCAGTCTCCGAGGAAGTGGTACAAGCAGTTCTATTCCTATATGGTTGAGATTGGGTATAATATGTGTAAGTATGATTGATGCGTATACTATAAGGTACTTAAGGACAAGTCCTACATTCTACTAATGCTTTATGTAGATGATATGTTGATTGTTGCAAAGGAAAAGATGGAGATACACTTGTTTAAGTCTTCGTTCAGCAAAGAGTCTGACATGAAGGATCCCTATGCTACAAAGAAGATCTTAAGAATAGAGATCAGCAGATACAAAGAGTCTAAAAACCTGTGGCTTTCTCAGAAGGATTATGTGCAGAAGGCTCTAGAGAAGTTTCATGTGAAAAGTGTTAAGCTAGTTAGCACACCTCTAGCAGGTCACTTAAGTTGTTAGCCATGTTGTGTCCAAGTATAGAATAAGAGATTTCATTAATTTCAAAGGTGTCGTACACTAGTAAAATAATGAGTTTGATGTATGCAATGGTTTGCACGAGGCTAGACATCACACAGGCAGTCATTGTGGTTAGCAGGTACATGGCAAATCTAAGGAAGGTGCATTGGAATGTTGTTAAGTGGACTCTCAGGTATCTCACAGTTAATACTAAAATCATATTTGGTGGACACAGAGCTTCAGGTGGAGTTATAGGCTACATAGTTTCGGACTATGCAGGTGATCTGTACAATAAGAGGTCCACTATGGGATATGTTTTCACATCAGCAAGCAGACCAGTATGTTGGAGATCTATGCTACAGTATACGATAACGTTATCTACAACCAAAGTGAAATACATGGCTGTGAAAGAGGCATTAAATGAGGCATTATGGTTGAAAAGTCTGATAGGTGAAATTTAACGCCCCGAGTCTTCAGGACCCGAGTACACGACTCGTTTCCCAAAAAACCGAGTGTTAACCTTAAAGGATGGTCAAGGTCGAGTATATATTTTTCTTTTATTAGAGTCAGAGAAAGCAGATGAACGTAGAATGGACAAGTAAGCATAAAGGGAAATTTTAAATTTCATTTAGAATATACAAGCGGTTGCCCATAATAACTTATACAAACTAATGTCTCCATTCTTATGAATGCAAAATGAAATAACATTACGTGTGAAACAAAGTAACTTTGCAATAATCTTGAGCTGCGAAATCCTGTAGCAGCCCTTAGCAAATATAATCATGCACCCTTGTCAACCATGGCCTGCTCCTCACCAATATGAATGTGAACATCATCAGGGCCACCTGTGTTACCTGTACGGTTATATATTTGATGGATGAGTGACCAACTCAGTGTGAACTCTTTCACGCCCCAAACTCGGAAACCGGGCTCACAAAATTTCTGATCGCCGAATCCGGCGCCGACAGCCTCCGTAGAACCCCATTCTCGGCTCCCAGCGCCCATTTGCCAGGTTCCGATCCTGGGATGCTACGAGGAGGATTTTTTAACATCAGTTTGATTCGTAATAAGCATAACCAAAGGCATAACCCACAAACAACAACCAAAAACTCCATCACATTTCCACTATGATAAAAAACTTTACAAGTACAATGAGCATAAAGGGAAATACAATGAAGATGAACAAAAACTCCAAAATGATTTGCCACGCGCCCAAGCCTCAGCGCTGCTGCGATCCAACGTTACCTGCACGCAACGGTCGTGCATAAGCTTATAGAAAGCTTAGAGGGTGGTAATGCAGTTATGCAGTATCAGAGTAATGTGGAACATGCTGATGAATGCCAAGAATACCATTAGCTGTACCAAGGTCATGCGGTGCAAAGAATGATGTCGGCCATACCAAGGCCATGCAATGCGAAATGCAACTCAAGCATACAAATCCTCATCTAAGTCCACATTTCGATACAGCTCAAAATTTGAAATATCACCGGGGTCTACTACACTCCAAGCCAGATTGCCGCCCCATCGTGCGCAATAAGGTGAGTGGAAAAGACCTTACTATCTGCCTGCCAATATCGGGCTCGGCTCGTCAATAGCGGACCCATTCCTCGAGCTGGTCAGACTCTTCCTAGCATTGCCCCCTACTCTCGGGCGGGTAAGGCCGCACCCCCTTTCAACCGACCACGACACAGTGGAAAGCGCAACCGTCTGGTAATCGGCACTCGACGCTCATGCACCCACTCAGTCTAGACGTTGGAGCAACCTGTTGGTACCATAAGGGTTTAGGGACTTTCACCCAGGGATATCTATAGCACCCCATATAGAACAATATTTTCGGTATCCAATCCTGTCAACCACGATACATCTGTGGAGGCTACGACCCTGATGTCGCTGGGGCGTACAGTAACCATATCACACAATGCGAATGCATAAATCATACTATCCAGTCATACAACAATCCTGCGTGTATCGTGCGCTCATGTAGGGCAACATCCCCTATACGGGAGCCCCTAAACAATCTGCCCGAAGGCATATGCTATGATCAGTCAATTCTCATATTAAGCATACGTATGATGCATATGATCATGAATCATGGAACTAAACATGTTATATGGGATGGATGATGTTCATAACGAAGATGGGCCTAGACGGCCTACACATAACACGTACGAGCCTAACAATGGGCCTTAAGGAAAGTCATAATGCGGACATTTAACCAACACTATATTTGCAATGTGGACGTCAAACCACCATTACTCCCAAGGCATAGCCCGACGTAAACATCATTACATAAGCCATGTTGGGATCGTACATTGCAATGGACCTTAGGTACATCCCATTGGGCTTTAAATACATCAAATGGGCCATATCATATGGGCCTTATATTCATCAAGTGGGCCACATCATTGGGCCGCACCAATGGGCCTTATGTGCATTGCAATGGGCCATAACCCGTGGGCCTTAGAATGTATCAAATGGGCCTAATTTATGGGCCTTATGTGTATCAAATGGGCCACACCAATTGGGCCCCATATGTACGTCAAATGGGCCTCAACCCATAGGCCCCAATACATCTTAATGGGCCTTAACCCATGGGCCCCTAATACATCAAATGGGCCTCGACCCATGGGCCCTACACATATATCAAAAGTGGGCCTCAACCATGGGCCACAAGTAAACTGAGATGGCCTCCTACCACCAGTATATTATATATAATATAATATATAATATATATATATATAATACATACAATATTATATATAATATAATATTATATATATATATATAAATATATATACACACACGTACACACCCACACACGCACGCATAAGAACACACCCACCGTCCCTGGACGGTGGGGATACAACACATATTCACAGTGGGCTCCACCGCAGCCCACCATCCGCCTGGACGGTGGCAATAAAACACATAAATCACTGTGGGCTGCAAGTGGGGCCCACCATAATGTTTGATATGCCATCCAACCTGTTGATAAGGTCACGTAGACCTAGATGAAGGGTAAAAACAAATTTCACCCTGATCCAAAACTTCTGTGGACCCAAACAGGAGTTTCAATGGCAGAGGTTCAGTCCCACTGTTTCCTGTAGTGTGGTCCACCTGACCTGTGGATGGCGTTGGAATTTGGAGGGGGCCCACTTCTGAGAACGGCCCACCTCATGAACGGGTTGGATGACAAATAACATCAAGGTGGGGCTCATGGCTAGAGCCGTGGGTTGCTGACCGCCAGCCCGTCCGCCCAGCGTACGTGCGCAGGCAGCGCCTGCTGTCAAAAGGCAGCAGCAGCAGCAGCTGCTTCTTATTTTTTTTTTTAAAAAATGTTATCTTGTGGTTTTTCACAGGTGGGGTCCACGTCTGAGAATCCACTCCATCCAATGGTCCTCTATGGCTTAAGACAAGCAAAACAAGCCCAATATTGGGCCTGTTTCGGTGTATAGAAACAATAGGGGATAATTCAATGGTAAACCCGCTGTTTGCCATGCCATGGCCCGCCTGAAAGTCTGATTGGTCCCATCTCTCGGGTCAACGCCTAAAACGAGCTTGGGAAAGGAATGGATAGCGTGTATTTAATACATACATCAAGGTGGGGCCTACATGAGTGGGCCACCCAAAGGCTTGGAACCAAGCTAATATTTGTGTTTTCCAACAAACGTCCAGCGTCCAGGGACGCTGGACGGTCTGGCCATGCAAAGTGGGCCTGCTCAGGTGGGCCACCAATGATGGATGATGTGGGTACTACACATATGAAGTGGGTCCCACTTATAGACGGCTTAGACAAAATACATACTTCATGGTGGGGTCCATTCAAGTGGGCCACACAATCATATCATGATCTTAAAAAAAAGAAATGAAAAAGAGAGGGAGAGAGAGAGATAGAGAGTGGGACACGCGTGATGGAGGGACCTCGGCACTATGGGCCCTCCCTTCAATGATCTACAACATAAATCAAGTGGGCTATTACATGTGGGCCTATGAAATTGAAATCCAATGGTGGAGATCCCTTCTCCACTAAAATAGATGGTCTAGATGACCCTAAGAACGCAAGAAAAATAAACATCATGATGGGGTCCATGGAGAATGGCCCCATCATGGAATGATCATGATGATCCAAGTGGGCCATCGGCCACATCTTAGGGTCCAAAGTGAGATCTAAACCATTGATCGGTTGGCCTCACTTGGCCCATCTTACAAACATTAAAAACTACCCTATCAAAGCACCCACCGCTTGATCTTCTTGCTCCCTTGGCTTCCTTAGCTCCTTGTGCTTCTCTTTGATGGAGGAAGATGAGAAATGGATGGCTAGGATGGGAGATCTAGGGATGGAAAGGTGGGCCTCACAAATGCATTTTTCTCTCCATGGAATGGCTTGGACGTGAGGAGCTCTTGGGTTGCTTGGATTCTCATTTGAAAATGAAGGAGAGAGAGAGTTGTAAAGAGAGAGGGATGGGTGATAGATGTGTGATGTGGTGAGTGATGGGTGTAAGAGCCCCCTTTTTGACTTTTGTGGCAAAAGTTGTAAGAAACTTTTTAACTTTTGGGGCTTGCTTGGGAAAGGGTGAAATATGATGTGTACTTGACATGATGGGATTGATGGGTTGATTGATTGATGTGACATTAGGTAGAGATTCTCTCGGAATTCGCACGCGCGGCATTTTCCTCGTACCGAACACTGGCCCACATCTCCTGGCCAGAGCATCGCATCGGCGGGCGAGTCGCGGCATCGGAACCGCGGGGATGGCGCGGTCGCTAAGGTACAAGCATTGGGTTGAGTTGATTCAGGTTAACGACATAAGAATCAAGGTCACGCGCAAATACCGGTTAAGGGTCAAAGGTTGCCGAAATTCGACTGGGAAGACCGCGGAAGTCTATGGAATGGTACGGTCTAGGATACGGGGCTTACAAACTCCCTTCAAGATTACACATCGCCGCATTAGGTAAGAAATTATATAAAATATTTAGACAACCAAAACAAGGTAAATGCAGTCTTATTATATGCATGAATGCGGGAATGCAATCATTGTCCTGGGTAAAATATCTAGACGGACATAGGGGTTATCACCCATGCAATCATCGACCCAGGTAAAACATCCAGATGGTCTGTGCCTCGGGTAAAATATCCAGATAGGCGAATCTATATGTTACGTATGACAGCAGTAGATGCTAGTCGTGCTATGTATGCATGATTAGCCAACCCGTTATTAGTCCAATTACAACCAACTAATTTAAATAAGCTCACAGTCACTACAGGGAGCGCATGACCCAGCGTAGGCCAACGGCTCGGGCATAATGTCCCATGATCACCATCCCCGGCCCATGAGACTACCACTTTAGGATGTTTAATGAAAACCCGTCAACTAATGGCTAATCATATTATAGTATATAGGGCTTACCATCGCATGGTCGTATAGAAATGGTACGTCGAGCCACATAGGGCAAATACCAAAATCGATCAACATAGGGAAATTGTTAAAATAGACCACATAGGGCGAGAATCAAAATCATGTGATAAAGATCATCCTTGGAAACCACTTAACACGACAACCCTAGATGGTAGGACCACATCAGTGGTCGATTTAAACCAATCATTTAATAACCACTAATGTACATTTATAAGTTGAAGGTCCATTACAACCAGTCGGGTTACATCCCAAGTATGGGTGTACATTTATAAGTGAGATTTCCCACTAATGTATCAGTTTAAATTCCATAAACAACCCACAAATAATACACAAGCATGAACAATTATACAGGATGGACATTAAGCATGTAATATATCAATTCAATTTTCACCAGTTAACACATGTGATTATAAAAGGGAGATATCAAATATAAATTAAAATAAAAACTATAACTTAAGCTAATGAGAAGATGGAAAGCTCAAGGGAAAGAATCATCACCTTATAGTTGGATCGCCTACCAGCATGGCTAGGGGACGTGTTGTCCCTTATAATCGAGTCCTATCATGAATTAGGAAATTACATGGTTAGATCGAGTTCTACACACTATTTATGGTTGAGATTATAACTTAGGGTTTGGATTAGTTATCTTAGGGTCTTAATGTAGGATTAGGGTTTTATTCTAGAGTTTAGTCCCATACTTAGATTTTAGGATTTTAATTTAAAGTTTAAGGCTTGATCTTAGGATTTAGTTCTAGGTCTAGATTATGGAATTTGAACTCTATTTCATGTGGCCATCAATGGTATTATTAATGGGAGTAATGAACGAGTAAAATTAATATATAATTTAGTTATGAGTTTTGAGAATATTACAACGGCTAATTATCTATCAACACACGAATGATGATACTAATAGTGACTCATGATAGTAATAACAACGGTAAAAGGAACCTATAGTGATATCTTAGAGAACAACTTATCAATTTATACGATTAAGATCCTAACTTATGGTTTAGGTTATTTAGACTTAGGGTTTCATCCACTAATCTAACTTTAGACCTTGACTTAGAGTTTAGAAATCAAATTCATACAATTAATTCACATTAATTTTATAATGAAGTAAAAGTAGGTAAAAGTTGCCTATTAACGCCATCAATGCTAATCTTATTTTTAATAACCTACAATGACAAAATAGGTGTAGCATGATAAATGTTAATACCTAATGCTCATAATAACTAACACTAGCATAATTAACTTTCTAATGGTTAGCCATATTTAATAATTACAATAATTATAGCCATATTATGATGATAATAAATACTAAGATTTGACAATTACAACCTTTTGATTTTAATAGCTAGTTATAGCATAAATAACCTACCAAGATGCTAATTAAAATTCCAATACAATGTTTTTAGAAAAAATGCACCTACAATTAATTCAACTTGAATCCACACAGCTCGACGTCCGAGTTAACTCGGCTCAACCCTCATGGCCTCACCTTCTCTTTCTTTCTTCCTATCTTTTCTTCCTTTCCTTTCTCTTTTTCTTTATTTGCTGGAAGGTTCAGCCACACCAGACCAGCCCAAGCTCAACTCGACTTGGCTCAACTGAGTTAACCCAACTCACTAATCAGCGAGTCAACTCAGCTCGGTCAGCTCAGTGCTTCCAAGCACCATCGTTCCTCTGTCTCTCACTTCCTTCTTCTCTCCTCTTCCTTTCTCATTCTCTGCTGGAACCCTAGCATCATTCGAACCAGGCCCAACTCAGACCTGGCTCGGCCCAGCGGGTGCAAGGGCTGCACTCAGCCCCACTCTCTTCTTCTCTCACGTTTTTCTTTCCTTAGATGCTTCTTCCGTCTCTTCTCCTTCCTGATTTCTCTTGCTCTCAACCCTGGGTGAACCGGAACCAACCATCAGTGAGTCGAGCAGCCTTCTCAGACTCGGCCCGAGTCGCAGGTGGAGCAGCAGCCGCACAGCAGCCGCATCTTCTTCCTCCGTTTTTCCTTTTCTTTTCTTTCTCTTTCCTTTCCTTCTCCTCTTTCCTCTTCATTTCTCTCCGTTTTTCCCTGTTGCAGAGTCCATCCATCTCCGGACTCAACATACGGGCCGAACGCGCCCAGAAACGCGTCAGCGGCGGTGGAGAAGAAGACCGCCATTAACGGCGTTTCCTTCCACACGATACCTCCCTTCGAACTGGTTATTTTGGATGGTTTGGTTAAGCTCCAGTGAGCTTACCGACATGTGGTTTTGAAGTTTGGGAGAGGTTTGGGCGATGGGTTCGCATTTGGAAGCTTTCGGCCGGTTTCTCGAGTTCAGCCGCAGAAACAGGGAGGAGGTCTGTTGTAGCTCAATCCTCACGTCCTTATACGAACTCTAGCTCTCCTTAGAGCCATCGGATGGGGATTTGAGGGCCTGGATCTGGTCCAGTTAAAACCGCCACTCAAAACGGTGGGTAGGGACTGAAACCGTCCCTGGTTTTGTTTGGGACGCCCTAAGAAATCGGACGACCGAGATCTCTCCAGGACGGACAGTTGGGATTGGAAATGGGAGAGGGCACGCGGATCGTGCCAGCAGGCTGCAACAGTTTCCATTTTCAAAGTTTTTGTGTTTTTGGGGCTCACTTGCGTCGATTTTCGTGCGAACAATCATGTGATATTTCGTGTGAAGTAGACATAGTTTTGGTCAGGGATGAGGGAAGAACACGATGGACGGTTTGGATCGTCCATGGGACGATCATATGGTGGGCCGTGATAAAAAATAACGGATGCCTGTCCGTCCGCTCTTTCAAACGAGTAAAAGGAGGGAAATCCTTCCTATTTTTAGAAATGTCGGGTCAGCATACATCTGACCGAACTGAGGGTCTCGTGCACCTCAGGTGCTTAGCACCGGTGTACATGCACTCCAGTGTGGGACCCATTGTAATGTTTGAGGGGAATCCACTCCGTTCATTCACTCTGGGAGGCCCTAATCAGGTCCTCTGACTAGAATTCAGGTAGATCCAGATCCTATGGGGGCCGTGTTAACTGAATCAAGGCCCTTGGGTGCCCATTCTATCGATCCGACTGTTGAATCGGTCCCAATATGACCATCAACAGTTAGAAGGTTCTGATGGACCTTTTGTATGTCCTACTGTCCACATAACATAACTATATTAATTTTATTTTATTTCATTATTACTATGTGTGTGTGTATATATATATTCTCGTGTCGTGGTCCCACTCCATTAGGACCATTCACTTCATGCCCATATGTTATTAAATATTTAAGTACTATTATTATTACTCTATGTACATTGTTATTTATTTTTATTTTACCTATATGTAAGATGTGGGGCTGCTTGTTATGTGCCTTTTAGTTTCAAACACTAACATTAAGGTATTAAAGTGAGTCATCACATGAGTTCCTAATTTACCAAGTTATGGTTTATTTAAGCAGTCCAACGATTGGGTTGATGAACATTTAATCGTCGGTAGTCCCTGAGATCCTAAAGAACCCCTTTAGGTGGGACCTAAGAGTTGAATACGAATCCAGACGATCCGATTTGCATTATCTGAGGATGGACCGTAAAATGGAAGGTTCTAGATTTGATAAACGGTTTTAATTGGTCTAGCATAGTCACTGAGATCTTAAAATAGGTGCTCTAAAGATATGACGGGCAAATTTGAAAATTGATCGGATGGATGACTTGTTAATTTATCGGATGTTGATGGGTAGGGATAACGGCATGTGTTTCCACACAAGTGTAACAGATTTTGATCTCCCTGGACCCGTGTACTGGAAAGTATGGGGCGTTACATGAACTCGGGTTGAACCAGGAGACGATTCGGTTGCAATGTGATAATTAATGTGTTGTCCATCTAGTGATGAATCAGGTGTATCATGCGCAAACCAAGTATATCGACGTGAGTTTCCACAAGATACAGGAGCTTATTGTTTCAGGACAGATTCTGTTACAAAATATTCATGAGGATGAGAATGCCGCATATATGTTGACAAAGTCGAGAACCATAGAGAAGTTCAAGTGTTGCTTGTGCTTGATTAATCTCACTAGACATTGATGAGATTGGGCACCCTTACACATGGGTGCAGATGGAGCTGCATTCCAGGTGAAGGGATATAGGGAGTGGTCTACGCTCAAGGTGGAGGTTGCATGGGAGGTTTCCAGGGTGACTTGGAAAAATGCAAGTCAATGCGAAGATTGTTATGCAGATGCCTTGTATTCTATAGGGCACGATTGACCGTGAGAATCCATGGTTGACCGCGACTCACCGTGATGTTCACGGTCGACCGTGACTCACTGTGATGTTTATGGTCGAAATTCCACGGTTGACCATGACTCGCTGTGATGCTTACGGTCAACCGTGGTGCGACCATTAGATTTCGCAATTTTGTGCAAAACAGTGTATTTAAGTCCAATTTTCATTAGGTCTATGTCTAATACAAGTGTTTTCTCTCAAGGGGTTAGGGTTTGCTAATGGAGAGGGTTTACTACACTTGTAAAGGGCCTGGGAAGGATTTCTGAAGGAATTTAGGGGTTTCCTAGAGGTGTGCAACGCAAGGGAAGATCGAGTACATATGTAATAGAAGAATGTAATTCTGTACAACTTTTAGATTTTAATTATAGTGAATCTTAGTCGCTTTGTGCCATGTTTTTTTTTCCGCAAGGGTTTTCCACGTAAAATATTATGTTTCTGTGAATTGTTTTCTTTTAGTTTGGTTATTCTGCATTATTATATTGTTCTATCTTCTATTTATTTTTATTTTTTTATTTTTTATTTATCATGCTTCGCCAAAGCGCATAGATTGGCAGCGGTGTTAGATCTGAATTTCTAACACCTAAAATTTGATCCAGGTTCATTGTTGGATCGAGTTGACATCTTTGGTGTGGCCCACCAGAATCACGGTTCAACCTGATTTTTTTTGGTCTCTGGGCGTAATATTGGAATAAATATCCAATGGTCCGAGTGGATCTTACCTAAACATCATGGTGGGTTCTGTTAAAGTCAAGAGTGGCGTCCCATACACTTCCTCTGTACTTGGAGAGAGGTTAGGACTTGATTTTTGGTGGGCCCCACCATGATATATATGGGAAATCTACTTGGGCCATTAGATGTGTAATCCTAGTTTAAGCCCAGATCTACAAAATCTGGTTGAATTGTGATTCAAATGCGCCACGACAAAGAAAATAGCTGAGAGAAAGACAGGGCCTATCGTGATGATCATATGAAAACCATTCCAACCTTAGATGTGTCACACCAAAACTTAACTTATGCCCAGAGCCTAACAATCAGGTCCATTTTTTATTCAAGTGGGTCATGCAAAGGGAAATGAGTTGGAGGGCGATCAATGCCCCGTCGACTATGTGTCCATTCATACGGTACACCTAAATCATGGATGGGGGTAATTTTTGGGGCATTGGCTTAATATAATGTCATGGTCAGGGTGGATTTTGCATAAACATCAATATAGGGCCCACCCAAGCAGCCAACTCATTTACTCACACACCAACCCATTAAAGAAATGTAATGAGAAGGCGGTGGAATTGTAATTGTATCCATTTTATATATATATATATATATATATATATATATATTGTGGTTAGCTTGTTAGTACACAACACGGTCAGTTCACACTTCACTGTTAGCCACCCCCACTAGGGATCAATACCAATATTTTCTTTAAACCTTTTCAAATAAAAGGTACTGAGATGTAAATTTCATATTACTAAGGTAGATTTTATTTTATTTTATTTTTTATTTTTATTTTTTATTTTTGCAAAATTCTCTAAAAAGTAAAGGCATCCAAAGTCAGCAACTGAAAGCTCATGTCCACCATGAACCTTCCATTAAAATCATTGACACAAGAGACTAAGCTCAGCTAAAAACTTGTCACTGGGTCCTTACTCTTACTCCAGTGGTAAACTCTCAGGAGTTTCAACACCTGGTTGAGGGTTCGAGTACCCATAGGTAGTGAAATCCCACTACAGCGTGAGTGTGTGGTGGTGTGTGTATGTGTGTAAAAATAAAAAAAATAATTAAAAAAAAGCTAAAAACTCGTCACAAATGTTGGATGAGGAGGAAGAATGTGCACTCATAAAGTAAGCCAGACCATTGCTATGATCATATGCATAAATGACCACATGTGTCAATCTGAACTATAGCTTATCCCAAGCAAAGGTGAGTTTCTACAAGGGAGAGTTGTTAATTGTACTGTAAGAGAACCAACAATAAATTAAGATGGAAGGTCTCTATCATCGAGATAATTGTGTCATATCCCTACCACACATATGAGTGTGAGTGCACATGGGATGCTGGTTCTTGTGTTTAGTTTTGAGTTAGCACTTTTCTTTAGGGATCATAGGAGCACCCCTTCCTACATATCCATACAAGACCCGAGTAGGCGGGTCGAGGTCCTACGAGGTACCCACTATTCGGAGTACCCTCCTATGCTGGTTCTTGTGTTTAGTTTCTTTTCTATAAAAATTACGTCTTTGGTTTGGGAGGCCCATCATGTCTAAATTGATTCAACTTGATTATGCACTAGCTTTTATTAATCCTTAGATTTGAAGACATAAGCAGAAACAAGCTCATGATGTTATGTACGATGACTAAGTCAGTAAGGGTATATTAGTGGTTAATATATGAATATGTTGGTTACATGCGTTAAGGATGCAATCATGGTCCATATGTTCCAATAAGAGATCTACTAGCTACTTCAAGGAACTCTTGTGGCCTAGAACTTTATGATCGAATTATCCATCAAATGATTTTTTTAGCTGGGCCTGATGGTTAAAAAGGTTTAAATGTTTTTAACTGTTAAAAGAGTTTTATTGTGCATAATGGATATATGATGGTTAAGATTTATGGTCCACCTTATAGACTGGCTTGGGGCTTTAGTCAAAGATGGATGGCACTGAAAGTTAAGGGATTGGTTTAATTTGAGTGCATAGATCAATCAGGTGTGCAAAGGTTTTTTTTTAAAATGAAGTAAAAGAAGAGAGAAACATTCTCTCTCCTACACTCCATCACATGTCATACACATGGGATACACCTCATGGACAGCTCTTAGGTGTGACAGTTCAACACTTCTCTAAGCATGCGTAGATCTTTCTACTCTCATCATTTCTAGAATATACCAGGGAGGGAATTCCCTACATTACAATATCAACATTATTTGTGTTAATTTTCAAAATTGACTAGACAATGGTCCTAGGGTTACTAACATTTGGAATTTTTGTAAAGTTTATGCCTCGTTTCTTTCAAAAATTTGCCAACATTCCTAGTATAAAGATGTAGCCCATCTGATGAGTGGACCGGCCTTTTTTTCGGAAATGATTTGATGGTGATGTGGCCCACCATCTAAAAGGCTGAATGTCACACAAGAGATGATTTTTGCGTGGAAGATGGGGCCATAATGCTAAATTAATTAGCATGCAACATACTACATTTATATCAAAACAGATTGCAAATCTACTTACCCTACAAGGATGTATGAGTTGACTACAAGTTACAACCAATTCTAAACCTAACCTTTTAATTTAGCTTGTGAGCCAGCAATAGCAAGAATCGAAACTCCGCAGTTGAGTAGACTCAACCGAGTTTCGAGTCCAATCACCAAGTTTTAGAACTATGCCACAAATTAGCCCAAAGAAGTATATGATATTTTGAGGGGCGAAATTAAAAATAAAATTGTAGTCCTACAACCAATGATAGATGATCAATATTCTACATAAATTGATATGCCAACTCAATGGATCTTGTTGGGTCGAAATGTGGTCGAGCATAATTGATTTATTCGAGCTGTTTTAATGCAATGGTGGTAGGTGATTGGTCCTCTTTATCACATGGAAAAAGATGTAGTGATCCATGCGTATATTTGGCTTTATTAGAAAATGAAATAATGTAAGACAATAAAAAGAAAATTGAATTAGAACAAATTTTCGAGTCATGTAGCTTTCATTTATAATCGACAACAATTACAAAATTTTTTCCTTTTTCAAAAAAATAATAATAATATTTACACTCTATACTTGCTTGGTTTTCATAGGAAAAAAATAAAACCAAAGCCCAACACATACATTTTTCAAAAAAAAAAGAAAAAGAAAAAACAAATTTCCTCTTACAAAATTTCAAAAGATACTTCTAAAAAAAACCCTCCATGGCATTTTACATATTGATATTGCCGAAGGAGGACCTCGGCCTTTACAACCGCTTTCATCCGTCGACAAAAATCCTTTGCACGGACGGTAATGAGAAATCTTATATTGTAAGACTAATAAATAAACCGCCGGGACCTGAACATTTGCTCCAATATAATAACTAGTGACATGGCGATTGGCATGTCGAATTCTGGCTGTATGATGAGACGGAAGACGTCGAGCCCGAAGGAGGCTCCACCGACGGTCTCCTTGCACTTGATCTCAGCCACCGGCCGCCTCTTTTCATTGTAGATGACACAACATCGTTGTGCATATGACCCATCGATCGTGTAGATCACTTGTCTAGGGCCACAAGCAGAGGTTACGAGAGCTAAGGGCTTGGAGTTTAGGAAATTAGAGTTCTTCTTGACGGAGAGTCGAGGGTTGATGTCTTCTTCCCCATTGAATATTTGCCAGTGGTCTCCGAGACTCAATCTCTGTTAACAAAAATAAAAATTAAAAATTAAAAAATTATCATTAAGAAAGCTTTAATTAAAGATAATATCCTATCATATATATTAGGAACTGTAGTAGTTCGAATATATATATATATTCAAATTAAAGTCATTCCCTCTATGTTTATATGCCAATATATTGATAGAAACACAAACAAATTTTCCATTTATGATTTTACTAATTTAGAAAAAAAAAAAAATTTAAAAATAAAAAATAAAAAATAAAAAAACCAAATGCATTTTTGAACATTAGAAATCATCTCTCCTTATTTTAGTAAGGATAGGAAATATTTGTTTTTCATTCTTACTCAAAAGATGTATGATTTCTAATACATAATTACGATTAACTTTAAATGAAATGAACTCATTTTCAAGCGTCCATCAAACAGGCCTTAAAAATGGCTCATAATTCATTGCGGATTCTTAATTGTAAGGGTATTTTGATGACGTGGATTTCATGATTAGTAAAGATTGGATTTTTCCTTTTTTGCATTTTCTTGTTCGTGAGACCCGATCTGAGAAATAATGGGACCCGATCTGCTATATCATGCACATCGGATCTTGTACATGTGGGGTCCATATTTTGACGATCTAGACCGTTCAAT
The DNA here is from genome assembly GCF_029962835.1 of Magnolia sinica. Lineage (NCBI taxonomy): Eukaryota > Viridiplantae > Streptophyta > Magnoliopsida > Magnoliales > Magnoliaceae > Magnolia > Magnolia sinica. The sequence goes on along the minus strand of NC_080585.1, from coordinate 48,679,257 downwards.
ATGTTTGATCCGCCTTAGATGGATGATTCCAGTAAATTCTCCGACACTGGAAGATCCTGACACCGTTTAGTAAGTACCCTACTAATAGATGGTCAGGAAAATCACAACAGCGGTCCAATAGGCCAGAAATGGAACGCTAGGATCTTCCAGTACGGGTGGAAATCACTGGGGTTATCAGATCAACGGCCTTCATCACAGAATATGGCCCCACGTGTACGGATCTGATCAAGGCTCCTTGTTTTAAGTATCCATAGAAAGTAAAAATCAAATCTGAAAGTTACCTTGCGTCGGATCGTCAGAAGCGGCTTGCCTCCACCGTCCATCAGCAAGATCTGGCCGTTATTGTCCGCCACGTAGTTATCTACACGGAAAGCAAGGTTCCCCTTCGCGTCGAAAACCGTGAAACCGTTACAGTTGAAGAGCAGCGATTTCTTCCAGACAGTCAGGGCCTCCGCCACGTGGCGATCGGAATCCTGCCTCTGCTGCGCTTCTGAGACGGTATTTGGGTGGACCTTCGGCATACCTAGAATGGTTTACCGGCGAGAAAAACCACCTTTTGGGTCGGTTAAGCGGTTTCGTTTGCTTACGTGTCAGGGCAGAGGAGCTCGTTCGGGGACAACTCTCAACTCAATGAAGGCCTGATATTTATAACAGGAGGAGTAATATGATCCTCGAACTCTGGAAATGGATAGTGTCCTCTGATTTTTCATTTTTCCAAGTTGGACCCATGCATCAGTAATCTAAGCCGTTGCTTTAATTGGATGTAATGTGGATTATTGAATTAACGGCTCGGATCATGAAACTGTGGAACCAGTTGTATACATGTGATAAGATCCTCGCCCTAGGATATCCATACTTTGTTGACTGATCCAGACCATCGGTCTGTTGAGCCCATGGTAGATGGATCACGAGCCGAGGCCTCCAGGATCGATGTCGAGGATATTTCTACGGGATTGCCTGTGACAGCCTGTGCTCGTAACTTCGGACCCCGGTTAGCTTATGACAAGTTGAGTAGCAATCTGGCTAGTGAAGTGACGTCACCAAGTTATTTTGGCCTTACCGTGATGTATGCGTGGTATCCACGCTGTCTATCCATTTGGAGAGGACATTTTAGGGCATGATCCAAAAGTTGAGATAGATTCAATATTAACAAAAATTATAAATTTATTATTTTATATAAAATAATAAATATATCAAAAGATTAAGGACAGTCTGAAGTAGGAGTAATCACGTCGTTCTTAAAGCGTCATTTGCCCTCTTTTAAAGTGAACGAGAACGCTGCTAAGTTACAAGCAAATAACTTTTAACATATGACGATCTTGTTTGTGGTTTTGTGTTAAGCAAACATGGAGAAATGTGAATGGAACTCTATATACAGAATTTTGTCTAACAAATAAATAAAATAAAATCACGGATCAGAGAGAAGATTAAAAAATTATAACCGGTTTAGACGACTTCTTTGGTCTATTTCTTGAGGATTCGGAAGGTTCATATGAACCATTGTTATCAAATGCGATCGCATATGCTTATATGCGATCGCATATGCACATACTGTGGATCGAATCACATATGTCATGATGGCATATGCGATCCTGGCAAGTATGTCATGACATACTTTTATATGTGATAAATATGCGATTACATATGCGAGTATGCGATCGCATATTGCATACGTGATCGCATATTTCCTAATAATCAGAGTGGAAGTAATTTTTTTATTTTTTATTTTTTCAATTTGGAGAACTTTTGCCTATAAATAGACACTCATATCCCTTCCATTTTCACTATTCTCTATTCCAAAGCTCGAAATCTATTACTCTCTCTCTCTCTTACTCTAATCTCCCTACAATTACTTCAAGTATGTTTATTTTTTGTATTTTATAAGTTGTGTTTACTTTTTCTAAATTAAGCTGTAAGTGATAACTTGTAAGTTGTTTCAAGTTATCCATTTATCAGTAAAATTTCTTTGCTTGAAGTTTATAATAATTAGTTCTCTTTTAAAGTAGTTTGATTGTTTTGTTAAAATTTATATAATATAATATAAGTAATTAAATATATAACTTAATGAAACACACAAACTATAATGAACTAAGTAAAATAACTCAATCCAATAATGTGTACTAATTAGGCAAATTTTTCCTTCTTTTAAGATTTTTTTTTCATTTTTAAATTTTTTATATTTTATAAAAAATATGCCATGACATATGCGATTGTGCGATCGTATATGCGAACAGCATATGCTGATCGCATACAATGGCATATGCGATTTGACAACATTGGTATGAACCATGCAGACTTGATTAGAAGTAATTGTTGATCTTCTTGTTGGGTAGTATGTGACAGTGGTTCAAGTTGTTAGTGATGGTCCGATAAACCATTTAAGCACTGTTTATATAGGATAGGATTGCTAGCCGTTTTGGTTCAGGATAATAATTTCATATGACTGTTTTATGGATGTTAGTGAGAAACAAGTCTTTATTTGGCCTTTTCAGACCGTTATGCATGTGGGACAACTAGTTGCTATATGCAAGCCATTTAGATTTATTGGCTAGCCATTTTATGACCATTGGACAAGCCACATGCAACAGTTTCTATAAGGTGTGGATTAATGTTGTATGTGTAGTTACACTTCTCTCAAATGACTAGTTTTCAGCTTCTATAAAAGACTGATTGGTCTCATTCAAACCATTCGCTAACTTCACTACAGCCACTTGACCCATAACCTCTATCGCACCGCGACTTGCACTCGTCTTGCACCGATTTGTAAATACAAAGTGCGCTACTAACGCCTCGGTACTCTATAAATCTACCAAGCAAATAATAATGTACGCCACACCCTCTATATAAACCCAATATTTTCTTCTCTCCTTTTGGATATAAGATTATTCCCAAAACACCAAAAAATTAAAATTTTTAAATATTATATATATATATATATATATATATATATATATATATATATATATATCAATATTTTTGAAGGCTGCAGAAGTTTTCAATCAAGTTAATATTTGTGTTTTCCCTTTGTCGATGTTGGTATTAGCTTATGTGCTGGTTAAACCTCAAATAAACATCATGGTGGGCCTTGGAAAGGACTTGAGCTGTCTCCATTGTTTTTTTTTAATGGTGGGGTTCACTTAAACTTTGGATCTACCTATTTTGTGGCTCGTAATCTGTTTATTTGGATGGACAATGTGGAGACATCAAATACATCCTAGTCGGTCCTACAAAAATTTATGTAGTCACTTCAATAACATGAAGCTAGGTGGAGCCTCCATGATGTTTACAAAATCCATCATCTGTAACAGGCCGTGGAAGTTTTAGATCAGAATAATATTTATCGATTCTCAAATTCATTCGAGTAAGAATGACCTTGTTTTCAGTTCATCCCATTAGGAATAGCCTTATGAATGGTATGGATGACATAAACGGTAAACATTTCCCAATGGTATGGAATAGCCAGTTTGGCCAGACCGATCCCATGGTATTAAGAGGAATGGGATCACGATATCCAGGGATATGCACAATGAGCCAAACAGACTCGGTGAACTTGTCTCGGAATATAAACAATCCCATGGATCTTAAAACAATCCATTGGCATCACCATCATTACCTTAAAATTGATCCCATCCCTTGGTTGGACGAATTGGAAGGTGAAATCCCGGGATATGCCGGGCGTGCCAAACAGACCCAGTGAACTTGTCCCGGGATATAGCGATCCCATGGATCTTAAACCAATCCACTGACACCACCATCATTACCTTAAAATCCATCCCATCACTCCTAATCCCATGGGATTTGCCCAGCCAAACAGGCCGTAAACTACGGTGAGGTTTCAACGGTAAACATTTCCCAACTCGTTTTTTCCTTTCGAATTACCCACTGGAATTTTGGCTCGTCCTCATTTTGTAATTTATGTTCTTACATCATCCAGGAAAAAAACAGATGGACGGGTGGATTTCTCACCAACATCACCGTGGGCCCCACCTAGTTTACTATTGTAGGAAGTTCCTGTCAGACGGGTGCGAATTAAACACTGACGGTGTCACTAGCCAAATCGCTACTGAAGTGACATCACCAAGCTCTGTTGACCCCACCATGATGCATGTGTTGTATCCATATCATCCAACCATTTGTAGAGATCGTTTTATGTCATTAGAAGAAGAATGATATAGATCTAAAGTTCAAGTGGACCCACCATAGAAACCCGTGGGATCAATCACACCTACCGTTGAAACATTTATAGGGCCGACGATGGTGTATTTTTTATATCTAACCTATTCATAAATTAACATAGAGATAGATAAAGTGAAAAAAAAAAATATAAGCTTGATCGGAAACTTCCGTGGCCCCTAAGAAGTTTTGTACGATGGATGTCACTGTCTCCGCTGTTTTCTATGGTGAGGTCCACTTGAACTTTATATCTATCTCATTATTTTTATCATGCCATAAAACAATCTCTCGAAATTGATGGACGGTATGGATATAACACATGCATCATGGTGAGGCCCACAGAGCTTGGTAACACCACTTCGGTAGCGATTTGGATACTGACCTTGTTAGTATCTAATCCGCGCCCTTGACAAACAGTCTGTCACGGACGCGGATTGCGTACTTTCCCCCGTCCCTAGCTCCGAACGGGCAGTTCTGTGGGCAGGCCCATCGTGATGTATCTGTACATCCAAGCGGTCTATTCCTTTTCCCAGATTATTTTAAGGCATCAGAACAAAAATGAAGCATATCCAACGGTCAAATGGACCACACTACAGATGACTCTTGCATTTAATGCAACTGACATTTAATGCTTTGGGCATTTTAATGCAAAGAAGCTTATTATTTGGTGCGGTCTACTTGAGCGTTGGATCTGCCTCATTTTTGTCCTCATGCCTTCAAATAATCTGAGAAAAGGGATTGACGGCTTGGATGTACAGATAAATCACGGTGGGCCCAACCACAGAAGTGCCCGTTCGGAGCTTGGGACGGGCGGGGGTAGTACGCAATCCGCGTACGTCTGTCGCGGGCGATCCGCGTCCTCACGCGGATAAACACACAGGCTGAGTACAATATCACGTCCTCGGTTCCAGATCATATAATTTCTCTGACCAAAATGCCCCTGGTCAGCTGCCATAAGCCGACGTCACGGGCGGAAAGACAGCTCTGGAAGGCTACTACTTTTTTATTCAGCTTATGATAATGTTTTCGTTGCTTACAAGCGAGTTGAAACTTGTGGCTGAGAACGCATCTTGCCGCTCAGAGAATGAGACGTGTCTCATAGAAAAAGGATCTTTTGGGGTTTTTCTTAAATGGCGCATTTATCTGTTGTGCTGTTGGGCGGTTTTGTGCGGCACTTTCTAAATGCTTGGAGCCACTCACCATGAAGATAATCTGGCATGGACCTTTCAGCCAAACAGCCTACTCCTCTTTTAGTTTTTCACAATTAAAAAATATAGAAAAAAAAGGTCAACCGTCCAAAGTGTGGGCCCAGCCGTGGATGCAGAGCATATCTCTAAAAGGGAAGCGGATTGCTTGGTGGGCCACGCACCACCAACCTTGATCTTATGTTTACGTCATCAAGTTTTATGGGCCTCATCATGATGTATGTGTTATATCCACACCGTTCATCTACTTTGTGAGATCATTTTAAATTATGGACCAAAAAATAAGACGGATCTGAAGATCAAATGAACCACACTACATAAAGCAGTCGGTATTGAATGCTTACCATTGAAAACTCTGTAGAAAGTCTTGGATCAAGCTGATATTTGTGTTTTCCCTTCATCCAGGGACTGCGAACTTCTGAACAGGTTGGATGGTAAAAAAAAACACAAAAATTACGGTGGCCCTAGGAAGGTTTCACTGGTGGACATCATTATCCCCACCCCTTTCTGTGGTGTGGTCCACTTGAGCTTTGGATCTGCCTCTCTTTTAAGTCGTTGCCCTAAAATGATATTAAAAAAAATGGATGGACGGTTTAGATATAACATATACATCATAGTCGGGGCCACATAACCCGGTGACGTCAACACACACGTGTACACCACGCAAGCCACTTCCCTCTCCAACCAGACTAATAAAGCCGTCCTGACGATCCATTTAATGGGTCTTAAGTGGGAGACTCGGAACAATTGCGAGGGTTGGAGAGAGAGAGAGAGAGCGCTTTCTCCACAACTCTTGTTTATTATCCATAGGCGTGTAAAATATTTTAACATGAGTGGAGCTCATTCACCTACCTGCAACTGTCCGTGGTTCCACCATGTCATGTATTTGCTATCCAACCCACTGATGAAGTGAGTCTTTGCCGTGATGATGAGAACCCTAAAAAATCAGGCTATATAATTATTAGGTGGGCCACACCATAGAAACCAATGGACATCTACCCAAAAAAAACCCATTCACATGGTGGTGGTTCCCTAATGGTCAGATTGGATATCCTTTTCATCATGGAGTAACCCTTTTAGACCCGCACACAAACTACATTGGCCCCCACAAGCAGAGTTCTAGATAGCTCTCTCTACGAACGTTGCAAAGGTTCCGGCCTTCATTGTGGATGGAGGATAGCCCCAAAAAACATACTACTTGAACAATCTATTAGAAGTTAACAAAAAGATCAATCATTTAGAAAATTTTAATCCGCTCATTTTGGAATGTCAATAACAACTTCTTTAAATTTTTTTTTTTTTTTAACACACTTACACATACCCTCACGCACTCACACCGTAGTGGAATTTCACCACCTATCGGTACTCGAACCCTTGACCAGGTGTTGAAACTCCTTAGACTCTACCACTGGAGCGAGAGTAAGGACCCAATGTCAATAACAACTTATTGATTGTAATCGGTTAATCAACCTATGTAAGTATATTACATTGTGCCAGGGAGGGTTTTATGATCTCATTGCTGGTTCTTGTTAGACTCTGTGTTGTCCATCAGATTATTAGCAATGCATGTATATATTTATTATTGGATTATACTGATATTTTTCAATATTCGAGTTTATATATATGGATGTGATTATTTCATGATGATGTTTGCATATAAATAATTAGATTGGTCGTCGACAATATTCATCGATTAAAGGGTTAGTCTACTTCTCATGGGACAAAGACTTTTGTGTAGGTACACACAAAGGGAATGGTGTATATTGAGATTAATATACACATGAGATGTTCCTCTACCTTAATTTATGATATGATTAGGATAAGATCCGGCAAAGATGGACACAATCAACTTCATACCCAATCAAATTGTATAAGCTTATGTATTGCAGTAGAATAGACCATTTGTTGATGGGATGAATCCTACTTGATGATCATGTAGAGGATGAATATTTGATCATTCCCAATATATAAATAGAGCCATATACTGTTGCTAAAATAATTGCCTGCAAGCAGTGAATCGGTTTCAATCATGTTGTTGTGCAATTATACTAGTCCTATAAGCGACCATTGTACGCCATTATTACTCTACACTATGTGGTAAGATTGCAATGAAGTAACACTATTTAGGTGTGTATTCTCAAGGTTGTGCACACAACTTTCAGTGGATCAGAAGCACGTTAAGAGAGCAACTAAATCAAGATCGGGTCATAGAGTTGGGTTAAAGAAAGATCGCAAATTATCACACGACGGTGATGATGCATATATTACTTATCTATGCCGCAGAATCAAATGTAGAGTGAAAAATTATTTATATATTATTATATTAATATTTTTAATGAATTTTGATTGATAAGTTCACTAAGATAAAATTTTATTTAATCTTAAAAATTGATAATTGTGCATTATGGTTGGGGCATTGGAATTTGTGTGTGTGCAGAGATGGAATCAACTGTGGTCGATTGAGTATGATCAAATCAATAGTTAGGATAAGTGGTTGGAGATAAGGACGAAATCTTACTAAGCCACTTGTGGATTTAGTACAATGTCATCTCTTGGGGAAGATTATTCTTAGAGGTCTCATAGTAGATTTATATGCTTTGAGAGTATAGATTAATTTTCTTATCCGAGGGAGTGTACGAATTAGGCACACCTTTTTACTGCCATACCTTAAGACATGCTTGGGTTAGTCTCTAATTGAGATTTCTCTAAGATGAATATCTATAAAGATAAGAATAGGTTTTGGTTTTAGACACTTTTCTCCTCTCTCTAGTTTAGCCCTAAAAAAATCACTTCCCTTATAGAAATCACAGTCCACCAAATTTAGAAATCTCATAGTTTGCATCATTTTCTCTTCCCCCATGATTGGAAATTTATACATTTGGTGAACTTTTCTTCATTTTTGTGTATTGTGAACACTTAGAGAAATTTTTTCCCCGATTGCCTACTAGGCGTCCTGGTTTGGATCGTCTAATTGTTGTATAAGTCGAACAATGGATATGTCTGTGTGCGCGCCCGCGCGTGTGTGTGATGATAGATATAGAACTACAATTTACTCAGATTTCTGATGTGATAGGATCTAGATACCCTGCAACCACATAACATGTCTTTCGTAAATGTAGAATATTGTATGCTCGGTTAATACGGGCAATAGAATGTGAAGGCTTAGATCCGAAGTCTATTTAGATCAAGTAAAACCAATAGATAAGACCTCTATTGTTATGCCCCAAACTCAGAAACCGAGCTCACAAAATTTTCCATTGCCGAATCCGGCGTCGACAACTTCCGTAGAACCCCATTCTCAGCTCCCGGCATCCATTTACCAGGTTCCGATCCTGGAATCCTTTAAGGAGGATTTTTAATATTAATTTAATTCATAATGAGCATAATCATAAGTATAACCCACGAACAATAACCATAAGAATACCATCACAAAATTCACTATGATAAAAAACTTTGAATACAGTGCGAATGAAGGGAAATACAAGATAATGATAATAATAGAAACTCCAAAAGTTCAGCTGCACACTCAAATTGCGACAAGGCTACGGCTGCGTCCTGGCGTCACCTGCATGCATCAATCATGCATAAGCTTATAAAAAGCTTAGAGGGTCATGTAAGTGTGTGCGCAATATAAGCGTGTTCAGAATGCAAGGTCAGAGTAATGCGGAATCATGCTGATGAATACATGAATGCAATCAGCCGCACCAAGGTTATGCGGTGTAAAATATGAATGCTATCGGCCATGTCAAGACCATGCGATGCGAGATGCAGTTCAAGCATGCTAATCCTCATCATATATCAGTACAGTTCTCATTCTGGATAATCACCGGGGTTCAGTATACTCCAAATGGTACTGCCGCTCTCTTAGCCACACAGTCCAAGTGAGCATAAGAAACCTCACTATCTGCCTGGCCAATAGTCTGCCAATACCTATCTGGCACGTCGATAGCGGACCCATTCACGAGCTGGTCAAACTCAGCCTAGTATTGCTCCCTACTCTCGGGCGAGTAAGGCCACACTCTTTTCCAACCGACCACGACACAGTGGAAGATACGACCTCTTGGTATTCGGCCCTCATGCGCTCATATATCCAATCAGTCTCGACGTTAGAGTCATCCTCTGGTACCATCGGGTTAGGAATTTTCACCTAGGGACATCTATGGAGCCCCAATGCTTAATAACAATATTTTCGGTATTCAATCCAGCCACCCACGATATGTCTGTGGAACCCTGATGTCGCTAGGGCATATAATAATCACAATCACACAAATATAAGTGCATGAATCATACTATTAGATATGGAACAATCCTGCACGTACCGAGCGCTCATGTGGGGTAACTCCACCTATCAGGGAGCCCATAAACAATTTTCCTGGAGGCATATGCTATAATCAGTCATTCCTCATATTAGGCATACATATGATGCGTATGATCATGAATCATGGATCTATACTAAATAAGTTACGTGGTGATGGGCTTTGTCATAAAGAAGATGGGCCTAGACGGCCTACGTGCTACAAGTATGGGCCTATCAATGGGCCCTAGGGAGAGTCATAATGCGGACATTTAACCAACATTATCCTTACAATGTGGACATCAAACTATCATTGCTCTCAAGGCATAGCCCGTTATAAGGGTCAACACATACCCCATGGTGGAACCATACTACAATGAGCCTTACGTACGTCCCATTGGGCCTTGACCCATGGGCCTCCAGTACATCAAATGGGCCTCAGACCATGGGTCTCATATATATCAAAGTGGGCCTCAGTGGGCGGGCCACAAATACATCAAGTTGGGCCTAATCACATGGGCCTTACATACATCACAATGGGCCCCATAACATGGGCATCATATCTATTAAGGCAGCTGTAACCACGGGCCTCATACGAATCAAGGTGGGCCTCATCAATGGGCCATAAATATGTAAGTGGGCCACACCATATGGGCCACATGTATATCAAATGGGCCACACCCAAATGTAAGTGGTGATAATAATTTCCACTATTAAAATTCCCAATGCCCATCGTAACATTTATTTCCCATCCAATCTGATCATAAGGTCTCAAAGGATGTCAATGGTAGCCGTTCAATCCTCACTGCACAGTGTGGTCCACTTGATAAATAAATCTGTCTTAATTTTGTCTCAAGCCTTAAAATTATTATTATTATTATTTATTTTCTTTTTAAATGGTTGGACGGTTTGGATGAAACTCATGCATCATGGTGGGTCCCATATGGATGGACAGCATAGGTAAAGCACATACCTCATGATGGGGGCCACACTGATGGAAGGTGTGGCACACATACATCAGTGGGTCCCACGTGGGGCCCACCATAACATTTATTTTCCACCCAATCTGTTGACAGGGTCACACAGACATGGGGCCCACTGCAATGTTTATTTTCCACCCAATCTGTTGTTAAGGTCACTCAGACCTGGGGCCCACTGTAATGTTTATTTGCATCCAACCTGTTTATGAGGTCACATAGACCAGGGGCCCACCAAAATGTTTATTTGCATCCAACCTGTTTATGAGGTCACATGGACCTGGATTGAGGAGGAAAAACAAATTTCGTATTAATCCAAAACCTCAACAAACCCAAAAAGGGTTTCAAGGGCAAACGTCCAATCCCTACTGTTTCCTATCGTGTGGGCCACCTAAGTCCCATATACAGACGATTTTTGGGGTGGCCCACTGTCAGAGGGGACCCGACAAAATGCACGGTGTGGATGTCCAAACCACATCATGGTGAGGCCCACGGCTGGGATCATGGGTCCCTGCCTAGCCGCTAGCATGTCAGCGCGCAGGCGCTGCCTGCGTGCGTTCTGACAGCAGCAACGTCAGTTGCTGCACCTGATTTTTTTCTACAGTTTTTGGTAGGTGGGGCCCAACTCGGACAAATTCGACCCAGCCATTGGATCCCAAAGCTCGGTACAGACCCATCGAGCCCGATATGCAGCGTGTATTGGCGGATAAAAGCATCAAGGTGGGTTTTAACGGTTAACCCCACTATTTCCTATGGTATGGCCTGCTTAATTATCGGATTGACTCCATTTTTTGGATCAACGTCTAAAATAGGCTGAGCAATGAAATGGACGGCGTGGATTATATACATACATCAAGGTGGGGCCTGCATGAGCGGCCCACCATTTCCTTCCCTTCCCTTTTTTTTTGGTAGCTCCTTAGTACACTCCCATGTTAGTACACGCACTCCATGTTAGCCACCCTTATCACTTCCAGCGTCCAGAGATGCTGGACGACTTGGATAAACAGGGACATCATGGTGGGTCCCACATGCACGTGGCCCACCTGCATGTATATACATATATAATATATATACAATATATATATTATATTATATATACCATATATATATTATATAAAATATAATATATAGAAAGAAGGGTGTATTGGGTCCATCTAAACAGTGGATGGTGTGGATCATCACCTGTAATAGGGTGGGCCACACCGTCTGATGTTGATGGATGGGGTAGATATAACACATATTGGTGGGATCCACACCATCACAATGAAAAGAGGGAGAGAGAGAGAGAGAGTGAGTGAGAGAAATAGACAGAAATAGAGAGAGATTGGTGGAGTGGAGGGACCCCGCCACTATGGGCCCCTCTTTAATCACAAACACATAAATCAAGTGAGTCCCATCATAAGTAGGTCCCTTAAAGAGAGAATTAACTGTGGATCACCCACCTATCAGCTTTCTCCTTGCTTCCTTAGCCTTCTTAGCTCCTATGATTAACCTCCAATGGTGGATGATGGAGTTTCAATGGTGGGTATGAGAGATGAGAGGGTGGGCCACACTTGGCTTGGGAGAGAGGAGCTTGGACGTGTGGGGTTGCTTGGGAGGTTTGAGAAATGAGAGAGAGAGAGAGAGAGGATGGGATGATATGGTGGTTGTAAGGAAAGGAGATGGAGGGGTATGGTTTGGTTTAAAAATTTTGTAAAGAGAGATGGGTTTGTTTGAAAACTTGTAAAAGAGGAGTGGTAAGGGGAGAGAGAAGGTTGACTTGTTGGGAAAAGAGAGAGAGACCACTTGTACTTTTTGTTGGGTGAGGTAGCATGAAGGTAAGGTGGTGTACTTGACTTGATTTGATGTAACATGCCGTAGAGATTCTCTTGAAGTTTGCAATGCACGGCGTTTCTTTGAAATGAACGCAGGCCCACATCTTCTGACTTGGGTATCGGTTCAGTGTGTAAGTCACGGAGTTAAAATCGTGGCGATGGCGCGGTCGCTAAGATACAAGTTTCGAATCAAGTCGACCTTGGTATGCAGGACTCGGTTTAGGATCGCGTGCAAACGTCGAATATGGGTCGAGGGTTGCCGGAAGGACCGCAGAAGCCAACGGAATGGTACGGACTAGGATATGGGCCTTACAACTATACCTGAACCTTGCGAAGGGTTTCAAAAAGATGTTATTATTTTAGGTGCTTGGTTGATACGGGCAATAATGTATTATGACTCAAATTCGAAATCTATCCAGATCCAGTACAACATATAACTAAGACCTCCATAGCCGAACCTTGCGAAGGGGTTGAGAAGAGAAGCAAATAATTATACTTATATTGTTCGTAACACTTTATGCAACATGCTCGTATGCTGGACATTGAGCCGTGGGGGTGTGCACTTATTTTGTAATAACTCGGTATGGTTTTGGATTGTACACTATCTTTTACAAGATTGATAAAATGACTTGATTGAGCACTATTTTGGAGTGGCCATTAGCCAAAATAAAGGCTCCAAAATCCACGATAGGCTAAAATTCATAGAATTGCCTTGAAATCGAAAAAAATGAAGAATTTTCAATTTGAGTGACTCCCAGTTTGATCTGCACCATGGATTCTAGGTAAGGCATTGGTTATGGAAAATGAAGAGGTTAGGCACCCTTTTATCGCCCGTGTGAAAACATTGTCTCTACTTTGCCAAGTTGTACACTTTTAAAGGGGATTTAAGGAATATTCAATAAAATACTAAGATTTAAATGTCTAAACTATAAAAGGTAAACTGAAAATAAAATGAGAATGACAAAAAAATGGTTTTTCGATAGAAGCATGAAAAAGAAAAAGAGCACAAAGTCTTTGGTTTCTCCTTTAAGTCACGTATTCTGATATAAAGATCATCAAGAAAGGCAATTGTAGAGTATACTTTATGTGATGTCAGAGCAAATCCTACTGCCTCAGGTATTTAAAACAGTGGGGTTATAATATACATACTGGAAAAGGATAAATTAAGAATACAATATTGGCTTTGAAGTTAAAATATAATATAAGAGATTAAAATAATGGAAGAGATTGAGAGAATATAAGGGAAGCCGAGCATCTTGGCTTTGGGATGGCAGAGGTCAGGGGTAGAGGCAAAGCCTCAATGTTCTCTTTCCCTTGCTCTCACATTCTTTCTTTCTCTATCACAACTCTCTCCTAAAATCTCTTATCAGACTCTCTCATTTCTCTCGCTAGACTCCTCCCCTTTTATAGGCATTTAGGGAGGGATACATGGTCAGATTCTGTTCTCCTGAGCTGTAGCTTTGTCTGGAAGTGAGGCTCGTACAAATCGAGCCCAAACTAGAGTCTAAACCCACAATCGATTTTAACCGAAACCAGTTGAGCCACCACTGGTTTTGTGAAAACCGGTTAAGTGGTAGCTAACTGTGGGTTGAATGTTTGAGTGGTTAAATCCCCTAACCGCATGTGGCCTTACATGGATAACACACATTGGATAAGAGTAGTTTTTTCAATGATGTATAAACCCCTAGGATCACTTGCAAGACTATTATTTGTAATGGGCAGTTGCCTATACTTTTTGTGGCTTTATAGATCTCCTACATTACAATGCAATAATTTTACAAGTGTCCATGACTAGAGCTACCTGGATTATTTGTTAACCATCCAAGTTCTAGATTTTGTCACTGTCATTTGTAAAAGTTTTATTCGTAAGTGAGAATGTGATCGAACTAAAGGGTTGACAACCCCAAGTGCAAGCCTATGATGTAGTAATCACTCAGTAAGACTGAGGTTGAATCTACAGGGAATGAGGAACACAAACTAGAACTAATCTAACAATAAAGGTTTGTCTGGGTTTTCAATTTAACGATTAAAGAAAATGCTTTAAAATAATATAAATAAAAGACTAAAGATTCAGAAATTCACTCATAACAATCACAATATTCAATTTATTGATTCAATGTATATCTCAATTACTATCATATCCAATTAGAAGATAATTTTGTTAAATCATTCATTAACACCAATAATAATATGATTTCAATTAAATGATTCTCTTATGAAGCTCTCAGACATCAATCGCATGAAACTCGAAGTATTTATTGTGCCCGGAGTTTACAATAGATTAATGAATTTTATATATTGATTCATTCTTATAAGCATTATAATTGCACTTTCAAGCATCTAATGTGTCCGGAGTCGATAATGGATTAAATATGAAACAACACAAAAGCTTTAAAGTAAAATCCAAATCTCTTTCAATCTACTATCATCATTTAATCCATTGTTATTGAATCAAATAAACTAAATACTGTAATTGAACTATAAGCTTGATCTCTTAGTCTTAGTTAAGAGATTAGCCTAACATGACTATCATCTTAGCAATGAAAAACTAAAATGACAAGTTAGAATTGAGGTGAAGAAGAAGGACGGATCCGCCACCCCTATGTCTTTCTCCCAAGCCCTAATTCATAACTAGGAAAAAACTCATGTAAATAGAAAAAATCGACACCGACTTACAACCGGATTCAAATTTATACACTTTTATTATGCTTTGCTCGCACTAATGGTAGCCTTCGGTCGCACCGAATTAGTTTTTCGGTTGTAACCTAATTTTCTCAAATTTCTTCTTTAGTCTCTATCTCCCTTAGGTCACACCAAACCTCACTTCAGTGGCATCAAACATGGATTTGGTCAGACCTAAGTGTCAAGCCAAATTATCTATGAAAATCACAGTTTCTTGTTGAACTGTTCCATGTACATTCTTTCGAACTGAACCAACCTCAAGTGGGACCGAATAATCTGTTATTTCTATTAATGTACTTTATGATTTTTCAGTCTTTTCTCTATCCTGTCCTTAGTTTTTTGGGATCTTTGACATGTGAAATCTTCATTTATGACTTTCAAATCTCAAATTCTTCATCATCTTGGACTGAACCAACCTCAAGTGGGACCGAATAATCTGTTATTTCTATTAATGTACTTTATGATTTTTCAGTCTTTTCTCTATCTTGTCCTTAGTTTTTTTGGATCTTTGACATGTGAAATCTTCATTTATGACTTTCAAATCTCAAATTCTTCATCATCTTGGCTTGATATCTTTTTGAGTTTTAATCTATCTTTTTATGCGTGTATTTATCTTAGGCTTTCGAATCACCTCCCATGTAAAAAAATAAAATATAATTAAATCAAATTAATACTTAAATAATAGGAGAGCTAATATAATTGAGAAAATAAATATTTAATATTTAGATGTTATTAGACTACGGTTACACTAATCCAGGTATCAAAACAAAGTATTCTTAATCTATCTTTTTCCTAGGATGACCAGCCTGAAGCTGTGAGGCCATGTCAACCATCTGATATATATATATATATATATATAAAATCTTATTCTTTGGCTTTTTGTATTGAGAAAACATACATGCATTTTAACGTTCCCATAGATGTTTCTCTTGTAGAGTTTGGTCTTGTGGTATAGCTCGGGATACATTTAATCCATCATACGACGTCTAATACGCTTCGATCAGAACTTTGGGCAGTCAAGATCTAGGATGATCGATACGTGTCGATCCAATATGTCATATTGTGTCTAATGGTCTCAATCAGAGCATTAGACAGTCAAGATCAAAGATGTTAGATGAAATGGAAAAAACTTGATTTGCCAGCCAATATCCAAAAGGTCTTTTTAGACAGTCAAAATCATTGTTTGATCAATGTGGATGATGCAAAATAGATTTAGTTTTCCATTTGACATCCAAAAGGTCTTTTAGAAATTTAGACGGTTGGAATTAAGATTTCCTTATTGAATGTTGCATGAAAATGAGATGGATGCAAATATGTGATATGATAAAATAATAGTCATGATGTGATGCAAATGCATGATATGATTAAATGCGATATATGAAGTGATAAAATGGAATGGATTTGATCCTTCATTTGACGTCCAAAGAGCTCTAAGTGAATGTGGGATGGTCAAGATCTGGTATTCACTAGTGAAATTAAAAAAAAAAATTGTATGAAATGAAATGGAATGGATCCAATCCATCATTCGACATCCAAACGGCACCAAGTGGATGCAGGACAGTCAAGACTAGGATCCACTAGGGAATGAAAAATGCATGATCTATGTGAATGCATGATGTGTGTGAATGCATAACGTGTGTGAATGCATGATATCTGATCGATATGCAAATCTAAATTTTCATACAATGTCAAAATGCCTCAATCATGGCAATTGATGGTTAAGATCGGAAGTTGCATTGATCGATGTACAAATTTGATCCGTCATACGACGTCCAAATGCCTCAATCTAAACATCAAACAGTTAAGATCGGATAATGTGTGATCAATGTGCAAATCTGATTCATCATACATCATCTAAGTGCATTGATAAGAGCGTTGGACAGTAAAGATTGGATATTGTGCTTTATTACATGCATGTGAATAGAAATGGAATGGATATATGGATAGATGCTTACTTAGGCCGCAATGGATGGTTCTTACATTTGATTTGATGCTTGATGTAATGGGCTCGTGGTAGCTTAATGGGTGTCATTGATGTGGGCCCACTTGGCTACTTGCGGGGTCGTGTGGTTCTGGATGTGGGCCCACCTTGGCTTTGAAGGGCGTGTGGTACAGTCTAGGAGGGATGCTTTGGTATTTGACACAATTGCCTCTAGATCAAGGTGGATTTTTTGTACAGAGAGAGAGAGAGAGAGGGAGGGAGGGAGGGAGAGAGAGAGAGAGAGAGAGAGAGAGAGAGAGAGAGAGAGATTCTTCAATTTTAGAATGAGTAGTGTTCACAACCCCAAGCGTAGGGCTGCGATGCAGTAATAATCTCGGTGAGACCGAGGTCGAATCCACAGGGATTAATCTCGTGTGTTTTCTGAAAGTAACTAGAACTAGAACTACAAGAAGATGAAAACCTAAGTCTGGAAGTATAGAGAGTAATTGTGAGAGATTTAATGAAAAATTTAAGAAATTCAAAGGTGGGAAACTAGGGTTTTCAAGGATCCACTTGTAAAGATCAGGAAGATTTATGGTTGATTCATGAACACAACTGGAATCAGAGTCCCATCTTATCCATTTGGAAAATATCTCAGTAAAACCAAATCTGAACTTCCTTTGACATGATTCTCAATAGATGAGAGGTGTGAGAACTAGAAGCTATTCCATCACAAAACCATGCCCATGACACAAGGTAAACAACAGGATTTACCAATCCCACAACCAATCATAAGAGAATCATGAAGATTAGAAGGATTCCATCACCCAACCATGCCCATGAGATGATGGTGAACAATGAGATTTCCTAATTTCACAATCTTAATACATGAAAAGAACATACTCAAAGGTATCGAAGATCTATTGTAATTTAAGTCACAACAAACCACTAAAAACTGAAAGTATTTCTTATAATCAAACTAGAATCAAAGATAGTTCAACTTAAATATGAATTAAAGCAATAGAAAACATCCCATCATGCTACAATCTTCACCTCTTAGCCCTAGTTAAGAGGTATAGCCAACTATAGAATGATTGAATTAGAATCTCTTAAGAAAAGCATAAAAACAACTAAGGAAAGGGAGAAAAAACTCTTGGCGGCGGCTTCTCAACGCTTTTGCTCCACTTCATAAACCCTAGATGATGCCTAGGAACATTTTAGGGAGTCCTATTTATAGTTGTGGAACTCCAACTTTCGCAATGCCTAGGAACATCCTAGGGAGTCCTATTTATAGTTGTAGAACTCCAACTTACGTAGTTTTTCAAAATAGGCTTCACTCTGTGCAATTTCACAAAATGACCCAAAGTTTCAGAATATGCTTCTTCATAACAGTTTCAGGAATATGTTTGTTTTCAAAATAATTTCAAAATTCATTTTCTTCACTTCAAATACTTGATTCTCTTCATTTCTCACTTAGTTTTCTTGGATCTTTAGCATGTGAATTTTTCAATCTTGGCCTTCTAAGATCCATCCCTTTCCTTGGTGATTCTTGAGCATCAAATCCATGTTTTTAGCACCCTTTTCAATCCAAGCTCTTAAATTCACCTTGCAACACAAACTTGAGTAAAATAGAATATTAAGCATTATCATGTTCATAAAACTAAGTAATAAATGGGGTCCAATATGCAATATTTGACCCTTAACAAGCATACTGCAGCCTTGGATCGAGATTTCTCTCAATAGGCTGGCATGCCTTGGTTGAGAGTATTTGATCCATCGAACCCTTTGGGAAAGCGTCCTAGAAATTAAAAAAGTTGGTGACATAAGTGCGGAGATGGGATGTATATACATTTTGGCCCAGGTATGGGTTAATGGTATACCTACTTGTATGCGGTTGATGATGATGTACATGGATATAAAAATGATAAAATAAAATGAAAGAAAATCTTTTTTCTTTTTTTTGGTTTTTGTATATGTGGATGTGTATGTAGGTGTATAAAGCCATTATATTCATTTTTTTTCTAATGGTTTGTACTATGGTGTTTTAGATATAGAGATCAGACAAGTGATTATTTCAACATTCATCATTAACAAAATCTAAGATGATTCTTGAATGCTTTGAAGAGCCCTTACAAGTGGGTGCTTGAAAGTATCTCTTAGTTAAAATGATCATTCTTAAACATCAAGGTTATCCCACATTTCTTTTGAGATATGAACATAGCCAAGAATCTATAATTATGTGAGTACACACCTGCCTTTTCTTTTCCCTTCTTTCTTTTTATTTCTTTTTCTTTTTTTCTTTGTTGTCATTTTTGCCCGTAGTGCCTTTAAGATTTTCATTGCATTTAACTTCCTTGACATTTTTACCCGTAGTGCCCTTTCAGATGTTCACTACGTCTTGGGTTTTTCTATGTTGCTTGCCACTTGAAAACTGTGCATTTTTCCCCTATTGTCCTTTTGGATTTTTACCAAGTCCATAGTGCATTTGTTATTTTTACTTAAGGTATCCTTGCGGATTTTTACCTCACCCTTTGCGCTTCACATGCCCTTACTTTTTTTTTTTTTTTTCCTTTTTTATCTTTTGACTTGGACTTTTGTCATTTCCTTCCGGAGATATCTTCGTAGAGTAATAGAGAGTTTTTGTGAAATGAGTGGCTCGAGATGGATAGAACGGGTGGGATGAAAATGAGGATTTTGCCCTTGATTTTTCTTCTTTTCTTTTCTTTTCTTTTTTCTTGTTTTTCTCCTCCTTTTCTTTTACACATATACGCCCTTATTGTTTTTTGAAATCTAGGTTGTTTTATTCTTTCCTTTTTTTTTTTACATTGACTTTTTTTTCATGGATTCTTTTAGGTTAAGGGCAAATAGATGGGGAAATGTGGGATTCAACCTCAGATAACTTTTCCTTTTGTACTAACATGTTACCCGTAATGAAGCTTGACATGATTGACATTGATAGGCTTAGGAAGATCTTCATCTTCCATGTTTGTGAGGCAAAGTTCATTGTTGGAGAGCACTTCTCAAATGACTAAAGGACCTTTGCATGTAAGCTTGAATTTTCCCTTTGAATCAGGGAGGTAAGGAGGTAAAATTCTTATCATGACTATGTTTTATACTTGGAATGTTCTAGTTTGGACCCTCTTATTGTATGCCCTTACACTCATTTTCTGATAGGTTTGGAATGATATAACACTCGCATGAGTTTTTCGTCTTTGAGATATAGTTGATCGTAGTGAGCCTGTAACCATTCTCCATCTTCAACTTCACTTTCCAACAAAATGCGCAACGAATGAATCTTTACCTCAATTAGTAGAACATCCTTCATTTTGTATGTGAGTTCATATGGAGTAACACCTGTTGTAGTACGTACGGACATTCGATATGCCCATAGTACATATGGAAGCATTTCTGAATAATCGTGATAGGTCTTAACCATTTTTTTAGGATGTTCACGAGTGTTTTTTGGCAACTTCAACACCTCTATACAATTGTTGTCGATAGGGGCATGATTGGTGGTGCTTGACTTTGATTTAATTGAGGAATTTCTCCACCTTTTGATTTATGAAGGGCATACCGTTGTTGGTGATGATGGTTTGAGGATTCCGTGCCTGTTGATGATGTTATTCGTAAAAAAATCATACCACATTTGAGGCTTTAATTGTGGTATTTGATGTAGCTTCTACTCATTTGGTGAAGTAATCGACTACCAACTAAATGTATTTGTTGTCGTTAGATGCTTTAGGGTTGATCGTACTGATGACGTTGATTCCCCATCTTGAGAAAGGCCATGATGTCGTCAAGATGTATAATTCTGAAGCACGCTCCTGACATTTGGAGCATGTTATGACATATTAGCAACAATCGGATTCCATAATGAGCCAGAAATATCCTAATCGTAGGATTTTCTTAGCCATCATGTGCCCGTTCATGTGTGGCCCGCAGATTCCATCATAGATTTTTATCATGATTTTTACTGCCTTAACTTCATCCACACATCATAGTAAAACTTGATTGAAAGACCACTTATAGACAATGTCACCATTAATAATGTATTGAGCAGAAAGATGTTAGATCGTGTGGCGGTCTAGTAGCGTGACACATTTAGGGTATACTCGATTCCTTATTTATTCCTTGATGTCGGTGTACTAGGAAAACTTTTCAAACAGTGTTTAGGCTTCTTCGAACAATTGGTAGAATGCCAGTTCTTCTTCTAACTTGATTATCAAATCCCACCAGGGTGCCCCTTGTAGAATTGTTAGCATGGATGACAGCATGGCCAAAGTATCAACAAATTGGTTCTTAGTGTGTGGCTTGTGTGTAAAAGTGACTTGGTGGAACTCGTCAACAAGATTTTCAATGTAAACATGATACGAAATCAGTTTCTCATATTTGGTTCTTCATTCACTCGTGGTATGATTGATGATGAGTTGAGAGACACGGAAAACTCTCAACTTTTTTACACCAAGGAAACTTACTTCATTTAAACCAGTGATGCAAACTTCATATTCAATGATGTTATTCGTGCATTCAAAGGTTAACCTTTTTTTAGATAGGGACTGAAATGTCATTTGGGGAATACAGGATTGCCCCTATTTTACTTCCTCTGGCCTTAGCGACCTTATCGAAGTTCGAAGTTCACTTATCTTCTTCTGGTCCTCCTTCAAAGAACAAGATATCCTTGTCGGGAAAGAATATCTATAATGGCCGATAGTTGGGCAAAGAGTGTGCAATGAGATGGTCTGCCAGCACTTGCCCCTTGATTGCCTTCTAAGTGACATAGGTGATGTCAAATTTGTAAAGCATCATCCACCATTTTGTTATTCTTCTTGTCAGAGCCGGCTTCTTAAACAGATACTTAAGTGGGTTTATTTGTGCGAGTGGGAGGATTAAATAAGCAATCATGTACTGGCGTAGGGATTGAAGGTTATACCAAACTAGATTATGCATGTGATTGTCCAAATTAGAATTGGGCAATACTCTCACTAGGGGGATGTGGCTGGAACTGGTTCGATTGAGATTGGACAAAGTGTGCTTGGCGAAGTACTAATTGTCCAGGATTTGGTTGCTGATTGGTGGGACTTTGAGCTGCTACAGGATATTAAAAATGGACCCGGTTTCCCTCAGAATGGATATGCTAGAATTGGTTAATGGTAGTGTAAGTGCCATAATTTATAGCCCTTTGTGTTGTCAAATTTGTAGTGCTAAAGACGCTGTTATGAAGCTTGCATCTGTGAAGAACAATGCTCTACTCAAGATCAACTTAGGTTGACAAGCACTGTTCACAAGTCAAGAATCTCAAAGATGCTTTCAAGTTCTACCTCAAGATCTTAAGAAGCTTTCAAGTTTGAGCTCCATCAAGACTTCAAGCTTCACTACTTTCAAAGGTCACTTGTCTCCTATGCTTAATGTCCTTACTTCACTCCAGAGGTATGACTGACCTTAGGTTGACCTTTAGAGTAGGTCATTTTGGATACGTAATTCATATATTTTCTATAAGTGAGTTTGGTCTGTTCTAAGACTAGTCTTGGACTTTGTTCGACTAGTCCTAGCACTGCTTCGACCTATTTAAGAAATTCATGAATCAGTCGTAAGTTTGTTTCAAAAATTAAAAATTTTCTGTTAGGCTTCGACTAGTCCTGGGGACTGTTCGACCAGTCGTAGGTACAGTGTCAACTGCATCTTCGACTTTTCATAGAGCTACGACTCAATGTACAACGCTGAAATTCGACTTGCTTCGACTAGTTGTGTGAAACCTATGACCAGTCGTAGGAGACCCACGACCAGTCGTAGACCACCTACGACCAGTCGTAAAACAGCCAAATTTTATCGCGCCCGAATTTTTCAAATATCTGTTAGTTCTACGATCAGTCATAGAGGTCCTTAGACCAGTCGAAGGTGTGATTTGCTTACCTATATATAGAGCACGAATCTCAGAATTAATTCATTGGAAAATTGAAAAAAACAATTCAAGTTAATTTAATTCGGTCTTCTGAGAGATAAGTCAGTGCTCCATTTAAGCTAAGTGTACATATTTAATAATCTCTTTATTTAGCTTTGTTAATTGATTTTGTTTCTTGCATTCCAATCTAATCTGAAAAGAGGAATTGTTGTTTTCCTTTTTCTGGAATCAAAATTAATTAGAGCTAGCCCTTTTGTTTTAATTTAAAATCTATTAGAACCTAGAACCATTATAAAGTGAGTATTGGACATTGAACTTTGACATTCACATCTCTACTCTGACTTGATTCTTCTGCGCTGCTACAATGAATGAGAAAATCAGGTATTTTACAATTTGTGTAATTTACATTGTTTTGGTTTTATTTGAGGTTAAGCCAAAAAAATTTCAAAGTTGTTGGCTATTTGAGGAGAGCCAGAAAACTCAGAAGTGAGGGTTTTTGAATTGTGTAAGCTCTTTAAAAATGACACAATTGTGAAGGTTTTGGGTGAACCTGTGACAACCTATTTGATAGTGAACGCTAATATCCCCTATGTGAGGATATTAGGAGTGGAGTAGAGCATTTTGTGTGGCTGTTGTTTAACAGTTGGTGAACACACAGGCGAACCACTATAATTCTTTGTGTTGTGGATGTGTGATTTATATTTCCTATCTTTTATCATTCAGAATTGTGGAATGTATGTGTGGATGTGAATGTTGTAAATTTTACATTTCAAGCACAGTGGGAATGTTGTAATAATTTAGATTTACATTTCAGCATTATATTTTTGCTATCTCTTTACTACGTTGTGCTTCTGTTTCTCTATTTGTTCTAGAAATCCAGCTCATCTAATCAATCATGTTACATGGTCCATACAGACGAGATTGACTTATGGCACAAACGTCTCGAACATGTACACTACCGAAATCTACATAGAGTGAGCAAATGGGAACTTATAAGAGGTCTACCCAAACTACAAAAATTAGATAAAATATATGGTGAATGCCAGATTGGCAAACAAACAAGGAACTCACACAAAAAGGTAAATTCCAATACCACATCAAGACCACTCGAGCTTCTCCATATGGATCTAGTAGGGCATACCAGGACGAAAAGTCGAGGTGACAAAAGATATATTTTGGTAATAGTAGATGATTTTACCAGATATACATGGGTTGTCTTCTTAAGGGACAAATCAGAAACCCTTGAAGAAGTAAAAAAGGTTCTCAAAAGGATTCAAACTGAAAAAGGTTCTCAAGTCAGTAAGATTCGTAATGATCATGGATCTGAATTTGAGAATAGCGGTTTTGAGAAGTTCTGTAGCGACCAGGGAATATTACATGAATTCTCAGTGCCCAAAACTCCACAATAAAATGGTATAGTTGAAAGGAAAAATAGAGTGCTTCAAGAAATGACTAATGTCATGTTGAATAGTGTGAAGCTCTCTAAGAACCTTTGGGCTGAAGTAGTCAATACAGCTTGTTATATTATTAACCGGGTTTACACTAGTAAAGGTAATAATAAAACGTCTTACGAAATGTGGTTCGATAAAAAGCCTACTGTAAAAAACTTTCGAGTTTTTGGCAGCAAGTGCTATATTTTACGAGTCGTGAAAATCTGGAAAAGTTTGATATGAAAAGTGATGAAGGGATCTTTCTAGGATATTCTTTAAACAGTCGAGCTTATAGGGTTTTGAACAAAAGGACCGGTGTGATTCAAGAATATATCAATGTGGTCATTGATGATCACTTAAGCACACCTGTCTCAAGTTCAGATAATGATGAAGTTCTTGTAATTGATAAACCTGATACTTCATCTAATCAGACTGATTCTGAACAAAAGATTGTTAAAGATCATCTAACCACACAGATTCTTGGAAACCCTCTCATTGGTGTTCGTACCGGTAGACAACTTGAGGATATATGTAATTATGTATGTTTTACATCCCAGATAGAACCATCTAACTTAAAAGAAGCTCTTGCTGATGAAAACTGGATCGTTGCGATGCAAAAAGAACTTAACCAATTTGTGAGAAATGATGTTTGGTATCTCGTACCTAGACTTAAACATAAACACATCATTGGAACCAAATGGATTTTCAAAAATAAGTCTGACGAACTTGGCAATATAATTAGAAACAAGGCTAGGCTAGTGGTATAAGGTTACACTCAAATTGAAGGTATTGACTATAATGAACCCTTTGCACCAGTAGCATGGCTTGAATCAATCAGACTCTTTATATCCATTGTGTATTTTAGAAAGTTTAAAATTTACCAAATGGATGTGAAAAGTGCATTTTTAAATGACGATCTGCATGAGGAAGTTTATGTTGAACAACTAATGGGTTTTGAAGACTCCAAAAATGTTGATCATGTGTATCGTCTTAAAAAGGAACTTTACGGTTTAAAACAAGCTCCTAGGGCATGGTACGAGAAACTAACAAAGTTTCTATTAAACCATAATTTTCAAATGGGATGTGTTGATAAAACTCTGTTTATTAAAAAACATAAGGATCACATCTTATTTGTACAAATCTATGTTGATGATATCATTTATGGATCTACCTGTACTGACATGACTATTGAGCTTGCAGATTTGATGAAATCTCAGTTTAAAATGAGCTTGGTTGGGGAATTGAATTATTTTCTCGGGTTGCAAGTAAAACAAAAACTGATGGAATATTCATTTCTCAATCTAAATATGCTATAAACTTGATTAAGAGATTTGGATTTGAGAATGGTAAGAACTTTGATACTCCTATGAGTAC